>NW_022994358.1:0-59904 GCF_012275295.1 Melopsittacus undulatus | reverse complement strand
AAAGGAAAGGTCAAAAAATTGTAGGAAAAGGAAAAAAAGAGGCTTAAATCTGGTTGAAACCTGCAAAAACAGGGTAGAAACGGCCCAAACTGGCTTCAAACGGGTTGAAAGGGGGCAAAAATAGGATCGTAATGGCCAAAAGTGGCTGAAAATGTGATTCAAATGGGCAAAAAGGGATAGGAACGGTAAAAACTGTTTAGAAACAGCCAGAACTGGCTTATAAGGGGCTAGAAAAGGGCAACACCAGGCTAGAAAGGGCCAGAAAACGGTGAGCGCAGGAAAGAAACGGGCAAAAATTACTAAGAAATGGAAAAGAAATGGCTTGAAACTGCTTGGAAATTGACAAAAATATGTTAGGTAAGGAAATTTTAAAAGGCTTAAAACGGCTTGGGAATGGGCAAAAACGGGTTAGGCACTGAGATAATTTGGTGAAAACGTGTGAGAAATTGACAAAAATGGGTTAGAAAAGGAAAAAAGGGTTTAAAAATGGTTCAGAAAAGGCAAGAAAAAAAGGCTTCCAATGGGTTAGAAATGGGCAAAAGCAGGTCAGAAATGGCCCAAAGTGCCAGAAAACAGGAAAAGAAAGGTCAAAAAATTCTAAGAAGAGAAAAGAAAAGGCTTAAAACCGGATGAAACCTAAAAAATGGGATAGATATGTCCCATAGCGGCAAAAACTGGAAAGGAAAGGTCAAAAAATGGTAGGAAAAGGAAAAAAAAGAGGCTTAAATCTGGTTGAAACCTGCAAAAACAGGGTAGAAACGGCCCAAACTGGCTTCAAACGGGTTGAAAGGGGGCAAAAATAGGATCGTAATGGCCAAAAGTGGCTGAAAATGTGATTCAAATGGGCAAAAAGGGATAGGAACGGTAAAAACTGTTTAGAAACAGCCAGAACTGGCTTATAAGGGGCTAGAAAAGGGCAACACCAGGCTAGAAAGGGCCAGAAAACGGTGAGCGCAGGAAAGAAACGGGCAAAAATTACTAAGAAATGGAAAAGAAATGGCTTGAAACGGCTTGGAAATTGACAAAAATATGTTAGGTGAGGAAATTTTAAAAGGCTTAAAACGGCTTGGAAATGGGCAAAAACGGGTTAGGCACTGAGATAATTTGGTGAAAACGTGTGAGAAATTGACAAAAATGGGTTAGAAAAGGAAAAAAGGGTTTAAAAATGGTTCAGAAAAGGCAAGAAAAAAAGGCTTCCAATGGGTTAGAAATGGGCAAAAGCAGGTCAGAAATGGCCCAAAGTGCCAGAAAACAGGAAAAGAAAGGTCAAAAAATTCTAAGAAGAGAAAAGAAAAGGTTTAAAACCGGATGAAACCTAAAAAATGGGATAGATATGTCCCATAGCGGCAAAAACTGGAAAGGAAAGGTCAAAAAATGGTAAGAAAAGGAAAAAAAGAGGCTTAAATCTGGTTGAAACCTGCAAAAACAGGGTAGAAACGGCCAAAACTGGCTTCAAACGGGTTGAAAGGGGGCAAAAATAGGATCGTAATGGCCAAAAGTGGCTGAAAATGTGATTCAAATGGGCAAAAAGGGATAGGCACGGTAAAAACTGTTTAGAAACAGCCAGAACTGGCTTATAAGGGGCTAGAAAAGGGCAACACCAGGCTAGAAAGGGCCAGAAGACGGTGAACGCAGGAAAGAAACGGGCAAAAATTACTAAGAAATGGAAAAGAAATGGCTTGAAACTGCTTGGAAATTGACAAAAATATGTTAGGTAAGGAAATTTAAAAAGGCTTAAAACGGCTTGGGAATGGGCAAAAACGGGTTAGGCACTGAGATAATTTGGTGAAAACGTGTGAGAAATTGACAAAAATGGGTTAGAAAAGGAAAAAAGGGTTTAAAAATGGTTCAGAAAAGGCAAGAAAAAAAGGCTTCCAATGGGTTAGAAATGGGCAAAAGCAGGTCAGAAATGGCCCAAAGTGCCAGAAAA
Organism: Melopsittacus undulatus; assembly: GCF_012275295.1. NCBI lineage: Eukaryota > Metazoa > Chordata > Aves > Psittaciformes > Psittaculidae > Melopsittacus > Melopsittacus undulatus. The sequence continues at coordinate 57,974 of NW_022994358.1, read as the reverse complement.
CAGGAAAAGAAAGGTCAAAAAATTCTAAGAAGAGAAAAGAAAAGGCTTAAAACTGGAGGAAAGACAGAAAACAGGAAAAGAAAGGTCAAAAATTTCTAAGAAGAGAAAAGAAAAGGCTTAAAACTGGATGAAACCGAAAAAATGGGATAGATATGTCCCATAGCGGCAGAAAACTGGAAAGGAAAGGCCAAAAAATTGTAGGAAAAGGAAAAAAAAGAGGCTTAAATCTGGTTGAAACCTGCAAAAACAGGGTAGAAACGGCCAAACCTGGCTTCAAACGGGTTGAAAGGGGGCAAAAATAGGATCGTAATGGCCAAAAGTGGCTGAAAATGTGATTCAAATGGGCAAAAAGGGATAGGAACGGTAAAAAACTGTTTAGAAACAGCCAGAACTGGCTTATAAGGGGCTAGAAAAGGGCAACACCAGGCTAGAAAGGGCCAGAAAACGGTGAGCGCAGGAAAGAAACGGGCAAAAATTACTAAGAAATGGAAAAGAAATGGCTTGAAATGGCTTGGAAATTGACAAAAATATGTTAGGTAAGGAAATTTAAAAAGGCTTAAAACGACTTGGAAATGGGCAAAAACGGGTTAGGCACTGAGATAATTTGGTGAAAACGTGTGAGAAATTGACAAAAATGGGTTAGAAAAGGAAAAAAGGGTTTAAAAATGGTTCAGAAAAGGCAAGAAAAAAAGGCTTCCAATGGGTTAGAAATGGGCAAAAGCAGGTCAGAAATGGCCCAAAGTGCCAGAAAACAGGGAAGGAAAGGTCAAAAAATTCTAAGAAGAGAAAAGAAAAGGCTTAAAACCAGATGAAATCTAAAAAATTGGATAGATATGTCCCAAAGCGGCAGAAAACTGGAAAGGAAAGGTCAAAAAATTGTAGGAAAAGGAAAAAAAGAGGCTTAAATCTGGTTGAAACCTGCAAAAACAGGGTAGAAACGGCCCAAACTGGCTTCAAACGGGTTGAAAGGGGGCAAAAATAGGATCGTAATGGCCAAAAGTGGCTGAAAATGTGATTCAAATGGGCAAAAAGGGATAGGAACGGTAAAAACTGTTTAGAAACAGCCAGAACTGGCTTATAAGGGGCTAGAAAAGGGCAACACCAGGCTAGAAAGGGCCAGAAAACGGTGAGCGCAGGAAAGAAACGGGCAAAAATTACTAAGAAATGGAAAAGAAATGGCTTGAAACTGCTTGGAAATTGACAAAAATATGTTAGGTAAGGAAATTTTAAAAGGCTTAAAACGGCTTGGGAATGGGCAAAAACGGGTTAGGCACTGAGATAATTTGGTGAAAACGTGTGAGAAATTGACAAAAATGGGTTAGAAAAGGAAAAAAGGGTTTAAAAATGGTTCAGAAAAGGCAAGAAAAAAAGGCTTCCAATGGGTTAGAAATGGGCAAAAGCAGGTCAGAAATGGCCCAAAGTGCCAGAAAACAGGAAAAGAAAGGTCAAAAAATTCTAAGAAGAGAAAAGAAAAGGCTTAAAACCGGATGAAACCTAAAAAATGGGATAGATATGTCCCATAGCGGCAAAAACTGGAAAGGAAAGGTCAAAAAATGGTAGGAAAAGGAAAAAAAAGAGGCTTAAATCTGGTTGAAACCTGCAAAAACAGGGTAGAAACGGCCCAAACTGGCTTCAAACGGGTTGAAAGGGGGCAAAAATAGGATCGTAATGGCCAAAAGTGGCTGAAAATGTGATTCAAATGGGCAAAAAGGGATAGGAACGGTAAAAAACTGTTTAGAAACAGCCAGAACTGGCTTATAAGGGGCTAGAAAAGGGCAACACCAGGCTAGAAAGGGCCAGAAAACGGTGAGCGCAGGAAAGAAACGGGCAAAAATTACTAAGAAATGGAAAAGAAATGGCTTGAAACGGCTTGGAAATTGACAAAAATATGTTAGGTGAGGAAATTTTAAAAGGCTTAAAACGGCTTGGAAATGGGCAAAAACGGGTTAGGCACTGAGATAATTTGGTGAAAACGTGTGAGAAATTGACAAAAATGGGTTAGAAAAGGAAAAAAGGGTTTAAAAATGGTTCAGAAAAGGCAAGAAAAAAAGGCTTCCAATGGGTTAGAAATGGGCAAAAGCAGGTCAGAAATGGCCCAAAGTGCCAGAAAACAGGAAAAGAAAGGTCAAAAAATTCTAAGAAGAGAAAAGAAAAGGCTTAAAACCGGATGAAACCTAAAAAATGGGATAGATATGTCCCAAAGCGGCAGAAAACTGGAAAGGAAAGGTCAAAAAATTGTAGGAAAAGGAAAAAAAAGAGGCTTAAATCTGGTTGAAACCTGCAAAAACAGGGTAGAAACGGCCCAAACTGGCTTCAAACGGGTTGAAAGGGGGCAAAAATAGGATCGTAATGGCCAAAAGTGGCTGAAAATGTGATTCAAATGGGCAAAAAGGGATAGGAACGGTAAAAACTGTTTAGAAACAGCCAGAACTGGCTTATAAGGGGCTAGAAAAGGGCAACACCAGGCTAGAAAGGGCCAGAAAACGGTGAGCGCAGGAAAGAAACGGGCAAAAATTACTAAGAAATGGAAAAGAAATGGCTTGAAACTGCTTGGAAATTGACAAAAATATGTTAGGTAAGGAAATTTAAAAAGGCTTAAAACGGCTTGGGAATGGGCAAAAACGGGTTAGGCACTGAGATAATTTGGTGAAAACGTGTGAGAAATTGACAAAAATGGGTTAGAAAAGGAAAAAAGGGTTTAAAAATGGTTCAGAAAAGGCAAGAAAAAAAGGCTTCCAATGGGTTAGAAATGGGCAAAAGCAGGTCAGAAATGGCCCAAAGTGCCAGAAAACAGGAAAAGAAAGGTCAAAAAATTCTAAGAAGAGAAAAGAAAAGGCTTAAAACTGGAGGAAAGACAGAAAACAGGAAAAGAAAGGTCAAAAATTTCTAAGAAGAGAAAAGAAAAGGCTTAAAACTGGATGAAACCGAAAAAATGGGATAGATATGTCCCATAGCGGCAGAAAACTGGAAAGGAAAGGCCAAAAAATTGTAGGAAAAGGAAAAAAAAGAGGCTTAAATCTGGTTGAAACCTGCAAAAACAGGGTAGAAACGGCCAAACCTGGCTTCAAACGGGTTGAAAGGGGGCAAAAATAGGATAGAAATGTCCAAAAGTGGCTGAAAATGTGATTCAAATGGGCAAAAAGGGATAGGAACGGTAAAAACTGTTTAGAAACAGCCAGAACTGGCTTATAAGGGGCTAGAAAAGGGCAACACCAGGCTAGAAATGGCCAGAAAACGGTGAGCGCAGGAAAGAAACGGGCAAAAATTACTAAGAAATGGAAAAGAAATGGCTTGAAACTGCTTGGAAATTGACAAAAATATGTTAGGTAAGGAAATTTTAAAAGGCTTAAAACGGCTTGGGAATGGGCAAAAACGGGTTAGGCACTGAGATAATTTGGTGAAAACGTGTGAGAAATTGACAAAAATGGGTTAGAAAAGGAAAAAAGGGTTTAAAAATGGTTCAGAAAAGGCAAGAAAAAAAGGCTTCCAATGGGTTAGAAATGGGCAAAAGCAGGTCAGAAATGGCCCAAAGTGCCAGAAAACAGGAAAAGAAAGGTCAAAAAATTCTAAGAAGAGAAAAGAAAAGGCTTAAAACCGGATGAAACCTAAAAAATGGGATAGATATGTCCCATAGCGGCAAAAACTGGAAAGGAAAGGTCAAAAAATGGTAGGAAAAGGAAAAAAAAGAGGCTTAAATCTGGTTGAAACCTGCAAAAACAGGGTAGAAACGGCCCAAACTGGCTTCAAACGGGTTGAAAGGGGGCAAAAATAGGATCGTAATGGCCAAAAGTGGCTGAAAATGTGATTCAAATGGGCAAAAAGGGATAGGAACGGTAAAAACTGTTTAGAAACAGCCAGAACTGGCTTATAAGGGGCTAGAAAAGGGCAACACCAGGCTAGAAAGGGCCAGAAAACGGTGAGCGCAGGAAAGAAACGGGCAAAAATTACTAAGAAATGGAAAAGAAATGGCTTGAAACGGCTTGGAAATTGACAAAAATATGTTAGGTAAGGAAATTTAAAAAGGCTTAAAACGGCTTGGAAATGGGCAAAAACGGGTTAGGCACTGAGATAATTTGGTGAAAACGTGTGAGAAATTGACAAAAATGGGTTAGAAAAGGAAAAAAGGGTTTAAAAATGGTTCAGAAAAGGCAAGAAAAAAAGGCTTCCAATGGGTTAGAAATGGGCAAAAGCAGGTCAGAAATGGCCCAAAGTGCCAGAAAACAGGGAAGGAAAGGTCAAAAAATTCTAAGAAGAGAAAAGAAAAGGCTTAAAACCGGATGAAATCTAAAAAATTGGATAGATATGTCCCAAAGCGGCAGAAAACTGGAAAGGAAAGGTCAAAAAATTGTAGGAAAAGGAAAAAAAGAGGCTTAAATCTGGTTGAAACCTGCAAAAACAGGGTAGAAACGGCCCAAACTGGCTTCAAACGGGTTGAAAGGGGGCAAAAATAGGATCGTAATGGCCAAAAGTGGCTGAAAATGTGATTCAAATGGGCAAAAAGGGATAGGAACGGTAAAAACTGTTTAGAAACAGCCAGAACTGGCTTATAAGGGGCTAGAAAAGGGCAACACCAGGCTAGAAAGGGCCAGAAAACGGTGAGCGCAGGAAAGAAACGGGCAAAAATTACTAAGAAATGGAAAAGAAATGGCTTGAAACTGCTTGGAAATTGACAAAAATATGTTAGGTAAGGAAATTTTAAAAGGCTTAAAACGGCTTGGGAATGGGCAAAAACGGGTTAGGCACTGAGATAATTTGGTGAAAACGTGTGAGAAATTGACAAAAATGGGTTAGAAAAGGAAAAAAGGGTTTAAAAATGGTTCAGAAAAGGCAAGAAAAAAAGGCTTCCAATGGGTTAGAAATGGGCAAAAGCAGGTCAGAAATGGCCCAAAGTGCCAGAAAACAGGAAAAGAAAGGTCAAAAAATTCTAAGAAGAGAAAAGAAAAGGCTTAAAACCGGATGAAACCTAAAAAATGGGATAGATATGTCCCATAGCGGCAAAAACTGGAAAGGAAAGGTCAAAAAATGGTAGGAAAAGGAAAAAAAGAGGCTTAAATCTGGTTGAAACCTGCAAAAACAGGGTAGAAACGGCCCAAACTGGCTTCAAACGGGTTGAAAGGGGGCAAAAATAGGATCGTAATGGCCAAAAGTGGCTGAAAATGTGATTCAAATGGGCAAAAAGGGATAGGAACGGTAAAAACTGTTTAGAAACAGCCAGAACTGGCTTATAAGGGGCTAGAAAAGGGCAACACCAGGCTAGAAAGGGCCAGAAAACGGTGAGCGCAGGAAAGAAACGGGCAAAAATTACTAAGAAATGGAAAAGAAATGGCTTGAAACGGCTTGGAAATTGACAAAAATATGTTAGGTAAGGAAATTTTAAAAGGCTTAAAACGGCTTGGAAATGGGCAAAAACGGGTTAGGCACTGAGATAATTTGGTGAAAACGTGTGAGAAATTGACAAAAATGGGTTAGAAAAGGAAAAAAGGGTTTAAAAATGGTTCAGAAAAGGCAAGAAAAAAAGGCTTCCAATGGGTTAGAAATGGGCAAAAGCAGGTCAGAAATGGCCCAAAGTGCCAGAAAACAGGGAAGGAAAGGTCAAAAAATTCTAAGAAGAGAAAAGAAAAGGCTTAAAACCGGATGAAATCTAAAAAATTGGATAGATATGTCCCAAAGCGGCAGAAAACTGGAAAGGAAAGGTCAAAAAATGGTAGGAAAAGGAAAAAAAGAGGCTTAAATCTGGTTGAAACCTGCAAAAACAGGGTAGAAACGGCCCAAACTGGCTTCAAACGGGTTGAAAGGGGGCAAAAATAGGATCGTAATGGCCAAAAGTGGCTGAAAATGTGATTCAAATGGGCAAAAAGGGATAGGAACGGTAAAAACTGTTTAGAAACAGCCAGAACTGGCTTATAAGGGGCTAGAAAAGGGCAACACCAGGCTAGAAAGGGCCAGAAAACGGTGAGCGCAGGAAAGAAACGGGCAAAAATTACTAAGAAATGGAAAAGAAATGGCTTGAAACTGCTTGGAAATTGACAAAAATATGTTAGGTAAGGAAATTTTAAAAGGCTTAAAACGGCTTGGGAATGGGCAAAAACGGGTTAGGCACTGAGATAATTTGGTGAAAACGTGTGAGAAATTGACAAAAATGGGTTAGAAAAGGAAAAAAGGGTTTAAAAATGGTTCAGAAAAGGCAAGAAAAAAAGGCTTCCAATGGGTTAGAAATGGGCAAAAGCAGGTCAGAAATGGCCCAAAGTGCCAGAAAACAGGAAAAGAAAGGTCAAAAAATTCTAAGAAGAGAAAAGAAAAGGCTTAAAACCGGATGAAACCTAAAAAATTGGATAGATATGTCCCATAGCGGCAAAAACTGGAAAGGAAAGGTCAAAAAATGGTAGGAAAAGGAAAAAAAGAGGCTTAAATCTGGTTGAAACCTGCAAAAACAGGGTAGAAACGGCCCAAACTGGCTTCAAACGGGTTGAAAGGGGGCAAAAATAGGATCGTAATGGCCAAAAGTGGCTGAAAATGTGATTCAAATGGGCAAAAAGGGATAGGAACGGTAAAAACTGTTTAGAAACAGCCAGAACTGGCTTATAAGGGGCTAGAAAAGGGCAACACCAGGCTAGAAAGGGCCAGAAAACGGTGAGCGCAGGAAAGAAACGGGCAAAAATTACTAAGAAATGGAAAAGAAATGGCTTGAAACGGCTTGGAAATTGACAAAAATATGTTAGGTAAGGAAATTTTAAAAGGCTTAAAACGGCTTGGGAATGGGCAAAAACGGGTTAGGCACTGAGATAATTTGGTGAAAACGTGTGAGAAATTGACAAAAATGGGTTAGAAAAGGAAAAAAGGGTTTAAAAATGGTTCAGAAAAGGCAAGAAAAAAAGGCTTCCAATGGGTTAGAAATGGGCAAAAGCAGGTCGGAAATGGCCCAAAGTGCCAGAAAACAGGAAAAGAAAGGTCAAAAAATTCTAAGAAGAGAAAAGAAAAGGTTTAAAACCGGATGAAACCTAAAAAATGGGATAGATATGTCCCATAGCGGCAAAAACTGGAAAGGAAAGGTCAAAAAATGGTAAGAAAAGGAAAAAAGAGGCTTAAATCTGGTTGAAACCTGCAAAAACAGGGTAGAAACGGCCAAAACTGGCTTCAAACGGGTTGAAAGGGGGCAAAAATAGGATCGTAATGGCCAAAAGTGGCTGAAAATGTGATTCAAATGGGCAAAAAGGGATAGGCACGGTAAAAACTGTTTAGAAACAGCCAGAACTGGCTTATAAGGGGCTAGAAAAGGGCAACACCAGGCTAGAAAGGGCCAGAAGACGGTGAACGCAGGAAAGAAACGGGCAAAAATTACTAAGAAATGGAAAAGAAATGGCTTGAAACTGCTTGGAAATTGACAAAAATATGTTAGGTAAGGAAATTTAAAAAGGCTTAAAACGGCTTGGGAATGGGCAAAAACGGGTTAGGCACTGAGATAATTTGGTGAAAACGTGTGAGAAATTGACAAAAATGGGTTAGAAAAGGAAAAAAGGGTTTAAAAATGGTTCAGAAAAGGCAAGAAAAAAAGGCTTCCAATGGGTTAGAAATGGGCAAAAGCAGGTCAGAAATGGCCCAAAGTGCCAGAAAACAGGAAAAGAAAGGTCAAAAAATTCTAAGAAGAGAAAAGAAAAGGCTTAAAACTGGAGGAAAGACAGAAAACAGGAAAAGAAAGGTCAAAAATTTCTAAGAAGAGAAAAGAAAAGGCTTAAAACTGGATGAAACCGAAAAAATGGGATAGATATGTCCCATAGCGGCAGAAAACTGGAAAGGAAAGGCCAAAAAATTGTAGGAAAAGGAAAAAAAAGAGGCTTAAATCTGGTTGAAACCTGCAAAAACAGGGTAGAAACGGCCAAACCTGGCTTCAAACGGGTTGAAAGGGGGCAAAAATAGGATAGAAATGTCCAAAAGTGGCTGAAAATGTGATTCAAATGGGCAAAAAGGGATAGGAACGGTAAAAACTGTTTAGAAACAGCCAGAACTGGCTTATAAGGGGCTAGAAAAGGGCAACACCAGGCTAGAAATGGCCAGAAAACGGTGAGCGCAGGAAAGAAACGGGCAACAATTACTAAGAAATGGAAAAGAAATGGCTTGAAACTGCTTGGAAATTGACAAAAATATGTTAGGTAAGGAAATTTTAAAAGGCTTAAAACGGCTTGGAAATGGGCAAAAACGGGTTAGGCACTGAGAAAATTTGGTGAAAACGTGTGAGAAATTGACAAAAATGGGTTAGAAAAGGAAAAAAGGGTTTAAAAATGGTTCAGAAAAGGCAAGAAAAAAAGGCTTCCAATGGGTTAGAAATGGGCAAAAGCAGGTCAGAAATGGCCCAAAGTGCCAGAAAACAGGAAAAGAAAGGTCAAAAAATTCTAAGAAGAGAAAAGAAAAGGTTTAAAACCGGATGAAACCTAAAAAATGGGATAGATATGTCCCATAGCGGCAAAAACTGGAAAGGAAAGGTCAAAAAATGGTAAGAAAAGGAAAAAAGAGGCTTAAATCTGGTTGAAACCTGCAAAAACAGGGTAGAAACGGCCAAAACTGGCTTCAAACGGGTTGAAAGGGGGCAAAAATAGGATCGTAATGGCCAAAAGTGGCTGAAAATGTGATTCAAATGGGCAAAAAGGGATAGGCACGTTAAAAACTGTTTAGAAACAGCCAGAACTGGCTTATAAGGGGCTAGAAAAGGGCAACACCAGGCTAGAAAGGGCCAGAAGACGGTGAACGCAGGAAAGAAACGGGCAAAAATTACTAAGAAATGGAAAAGAAATGGCATGAAACGGCTTGGAAATTGACAAAAATATGTTAGGTAAGGAAATTTAAAAAGGCTTAAAACGGCTTGGGAATGGGCAAAAACGGGTTAGGCACTGAGATAATTTGGTGAAAACGTGTGAGAAATTGACAAAAATGGGTTAGAAAAGGAAAAAAGGGTTTAAAAATGGTCCAGAAAAGGCAAGAAAAAAAGGCTTCCAATGGGTTAGAAATGGGCAAAAGCAGGTCAGAAATGGCCCAAAGTGCCAGAAAACAGGAAAAGAAAGGTCAAAAAATTCTAAGAAGAGAAAAGAAAAGGCTTAAAACTGGAGGAAAGACAGAAAACAGGAAAAGAAAGGTCAAAAATTTCTAAGAAGAGAAAAGAAAAGGCTTAAAACTGGATGAAACCGAAAAAATGGGATAGATATGTCCCATAGCGGCAGAAAACTGGAAAGGAAAGGCCAAAAAATTGTAGGAAAAGGAAAAAAAAGAGGCTTAAATCTGGTTGAAACCTGCAAAAACAGGGTAGAAACGGCCAAACCTGGCTTCAAACGGGTTGAAAGGGGGCAAAAATAGGATCGTAATGGCCAAAAGTGGCTGAAAATGTGATTCAAATGGGCAAAAAGGGATAGGAACGGTAAAAACTGTTTAGAAACAGCCAGAACTGGCTTATAAGGGGCTAGAAAAGGGCAACACCAGGCTAGAAATGGCCAGAAAACGGTGAGCGCAGGAAAGAAACGGGCAACAATTACTAAGAAATGGAAAAGAAATGGCTTGAAACTGCTTGGAAATTGACAAAAATATGTTAGGTAAGGAAATTTTAAAAGGCTTAAAACGGCTTGGAAATGGGCAAAAACGGGTTAGGCACTGAGAAAATTTGGTGAAAACGTGTGAGAAATTGACAAAAATGGGTTAGAAAAGGAAAAAAGGGTTTAAAAATGGTTCAGAAAAGGCAAGAAAAAAAGGCTTCCAATGGGTTAGAAATGGGCAAAAGCAGGTCAGAAATGGCCCAAAGTGTCAGAAAACAGGGAAGGAAAGGTCAAAAAATTCTAAGAAGAGAAAAGAAAAGGCTTAAAACTGGAGGAAAGACAGAAAACAGGAAAAGAAAGGTCAAAAAATTCTAAGAAGAGAAAAGAAAAGGCTTAAAACTGGAGGAAAGACAGAAAACAGGAAAAGAAAGGTCAAACATTTCTAAGAACAGAAAAGAAAAGGCTTAAAACTGGATGAAACCTAAAAAATGGGATAGATATGTCCCAAAGCGGCAGAAAACTGGAAAAGAAAGGTCAAAAAATTGCAGGAAAAGGAAATAAAGAGGCTTAAATCTGGTTGAAACCTGCAAAAACAGGGTAGAAACGGCCAAACCTGGATTCAAACGGGTTGAAAGGGGGCAAAAATAGGATCGTAATGGCCAAAAGTGGCTGAAAATGTGATTCAAATGGGCAAAAAGGGATAGGCACGGTAAAAACTGTTTAGAAACAGCCAGAACTGGCTTATAAGGGGCTAGAAAAGGGCAACACCAGGCTAGAAAGGGCCAGAAGACGGTGAACGCAGGAAAGAAACGGGCAAAAATTACTAAGAAATAAAAAAGTAATGCCTTGAAACTGCTTAGAAATTGACAAAAATATGTTAGATAAGGAAATTTAAAAAGGCTTAAAACGACTTGGAAATGGGCAAAAACGGGTTAGGCACTGAGAAAAGTTGGTGAAAACGTGTGAGAAATTGACAAAAATGGGTTAGAAAAGGAAAAAAGGGTTTAAAAATGGTTCAGAAAAGGCAAGAAAAAAAGGCTTCCAATGGGTTAGAAATGGGCAAAAGCAGGTCAGAAATGGCCCAAAGTGCCAGAAAACAGGGAAGGAAAGGTCAAAAAATTCTAAGAAGAGAAAAGAAAAGGCTTAAAACCAGATGAAATCTAAAAAATGGGATAGATATGTCCCAAAGCGGCAGAAAACTGGAAAGGAAAGGTCAAAAATTTGTAGGAAAAGGAAAAAAAAGAGGCTTAAATCTGGTTGAAACCTGCAAAAACAGGGTAGAAACGGCCAAAACTGGCTTCAAACGGGTTGAAAGGGGGCAAAAATAGGATCGTAATGGCCAAAAGTGGCTGAAAATGTGATTCAAATGGGCAAAAAGGGATAGGAACGGTAAAAAACTGTTTAGAAACAGCCAGAACTGGCTTATAAGGGGCTAGAAAAGGGCAACACCAGGCTAGAAAGGGCCAGAAAACGGTGAGCGCAGGAAAGAAACGGGCAAAAATTACTAAGAAATGGAAAAGAAATGGCTTGAAACTGCTTGGAAATTGACAAAAGTATGTTAGGTAAGGAAATTTAAAAAGGCTTAAAACGGCTTGGAAATGGGCAAAAACGGGTTAGGCACTGAGAAAATTTGGTGAAAACGTGTGAGAAATTGACAAAAATGGGTTAGAAAAGGAAAAAAGGGTTTAAAAATGGTTCAGAAAAGGCAAGAAAAAAAGGCTTCCAATGGGTTAGAAATGGGCAAAAGCAGGTCAGAAATGGCCCAAAGTGCCAGAAAACAGGAAAAGAAACGTCAAAAAATTCTAAGAAGAGAAAAGAAAAGGCTTAAAACCGGATGAAACCTAAAAAATGGGATAGATATGTCCCAAAGCGGCAGAAAACTGGAAAGGAAAGGTCAAAAATTTGTAGGAAAAGGAAAAAAAAGAGGCTTAAATCTGGTTGAAACCTGCAAAAACAGGCTAGAAACGGCCAAAACTGGCTTCACACGGGTTGAAAGGGGGCAAAAATAGGATCGTAATGGCCAAAAGTGGCTGAAAATGTGATTCAAATGGGCAAAAAGGGATAGGAACGGTAAAAACTGTTTAGAAACAGCCAGAACTGGCTCATAAGGGGCTAGAAAAGGGCAACACCAGGCTAGAAAGGGCCAGAAAACGGTGAGCGCAGGAAAGAAACGGGCAAAAATTACTAAGAAATGGAAAAGAAATGGCTTGAAACTGCTTGGAAATTGACAAAAATATATTAGATAAGGAAATTTAAAAAGGCTTAAAACGGCTTGGAAATGGGCAAAAACGGGTTAGGCACTGAGATAATTTGGTGAAAACGTGTGAGAAATAGACAAAAATGGGTTAGAAAAGGAAAAAAGGGTTTAAAAATGGTTCAGAAAAGGCAAGAAAAAAAGGCATCCAATGGGTTAGAAATGGGCAAAAGCAGGTCAGAAATGGCCCAAAGTGCCAGAAAACAGGAAAAGAAAGGTCAAAAAATTCTAAGAAGAGAAAAGAAAAGGCTTAAAACCGGATGAAACCTAAAAAATGGGATAGATATGTCCCATAGCGGCAGAAAACTGGAAAGGAAAGGTCAAAAATTTGTAGGAAAAGGAAAAAAAAGAGGCTTAAATCTGGTTGAAACCTGCAAAAACAGGGTAGAAACGGCCAAAACTGGCTTCAAACGGGTTGAAAGGGGGCAAAAATAGGATCGTAATGGCCAAAAGTGGCTGAAAATGTGATTCAAATGGGCAAAAAGGGATAGGAACGGTAAAAACTGTTTAGAAACAGCCAGAACTGGCTCATAAGGGGCTAGAAAAGGGCAACAGCAGGCTAGAAAGGGCCAGAAAACGGTGAGCGCAGGAAAGAAACGGGCAAAAATTACTAAGAAATGGAAAAGAAATGGCTTGAAACTGCTTGGAAATTGACAAAAATATGTTAGGTAAGGAAATTTTAAAAGGCTTAAAACGGCTTGGAAATGGGCAAAAACGGGTTAGGCACTGAGAAAATTTGGTGAAAACGTGTGAGAAATTGACAAAAATGGGTTAGAAAAGGAAAAAAGGGTTTAAAAATGGTTCAGAAAAGGCAAGAAAAAAAGGCTTCCAATGGGTTAGAAATGGGCAAAAGCAGGTCAGAAATGGCCCAAAGTGTCAGAAAACAGGGAAGGAAAGGTCAAAAAATTCTAAGAAGAGAAAAGAATAGGCTTAAAACTGGAGGAAAGACAGAAAACAGGAAAAGAAAGGTCAAAAAATTCTAAGAAGAGAAAAGAAAAGGCTTAAAACTGGAGGAAAGACAGAAAACAGGAAAAGAAAGGTCAAACATTTCTAAGAACAGAAAAGAAAAGGCTTAAAACTGGATGAAACCTAAAAAATGGGATAGATATGTCCCAAAGCGGCAGAAAACTGGAAAAGAAAGGTCAAAAAATTGCAGGAAAAGGAAATAAAGAGGCTTAAATCTGGTTGAAACCTGCAAAAACAGGGTAGAAACGGCCAAACCTGGATTCAAACGGGTTGAAAGGGGGCAAAAATAGGATCGTAATGGCCAAAAGTGGCTGAAAATGTGATTCAAATGGGCAAAAAGGGATAGGCACGGTAAAAACTGTTTAGAAACAGCCAGAACTGGCTTATAAGGGGCTAGAAAAGGGCAACACCAGGCTAGAAAGGGCCAGAAGACGGTGAACGCAGGAAAGAAACGGGCAAAAATTACTAAGAAATAAAAAAGTAATGCCTTGAAACTGCTTAGAAATTGACAAAAATATGTTAGATAAGGAAATTTAAAAAGGCTTAAAACGACTTGGAAATGGGCAAAAACGGGTTAGGCACTGAGAAAAGTTGGTGAAAACGTGTGAGAAATTGACAAAAATGGGTTAGAAAAGGAAAAAAGGTTTTAAAAATGGTTCAGAAAAGGCAAGAAAAAAAGGCTTCCAATGGGTTAGAAATGGGCAAAAGCAGGTCAGAAATGGCCCAAAGTGCCAGAAAACAGGAAAAGAAAGGTCAAAAAATTCTAAGAGAAAAGAAAAGGCTTAAAACTGGATGAAACCTAAAAAATGGGATAGATATGTCCCAAAGCGGCAGAAAACTGGAAAGGAAAGGTCAAAAATTTGTAGGAAAAGGAAAAAAAAAGAGGCTTAAATCTGGTTGAAACCTGCAAAAAACAGGCTAGAAACGGCCAAAACTGGCTTCACACGGGTTGAAAGGGGGCAAAAATAGGATCGTAATGGCCAAAAGTGGCTGAAAATGTGATTCAAATGGGCAAAAAGGGATAGGAACGGTAAAAACTGTTTAGAAACAGCCAGAACTGGCTTATAAGGGGCTAGAAAAGGGCAACACCAGGCTAGAAAGGGCCAGAAAACGGTGAGCGCAGGAAAGAAACGGGCAAAAATTACTAAGAAATGGAAAAGAAATGGCTTGAAACTGCTTGGAAATTGACAAAAGTATGTTAGGTAAGGAAATTTAAAAAGGCTTAAAACGGCTTGGAAATGGGCAAAAACGGGTTAGGCACTGAGATAATTTGGTGAAAACGTGTGAGAAATTGACAAAAATGGGTTAGAAAAGGAAAAAAGGGTTTAAAAATGGTTCAGAAAAGGCAAGAAAAAAAGGCTTCCAATGGGTTAGAAATGGGCAAAAGCAGGTCAGAAATGGCCCAAAGTGCCAGAAAACAGGAAAAGAAAGGTCAAAAAATTCTAAGAAGAGAAAAGAAAAGGCTTAAAACCGGATGAAACCTAAAAAATGGGATAGATATGTCCCAAAGCGGCAGAAAACTGGAAAGGAAAGGTCAAAAATTTGTAGGAAAAGGAAAAAAAAGAGGCTTAAATCTGGTTGAAACCTGCAAAAACAGGCTAGAAACGGCCAAAACTGGCTTCACACGGGTTGAAAGGGGGCAAAAATAGGATCGTAATGGCCAAAAGTGGCTGAAAATGTGATTCAAATGGGCAAAAAGGGATAGGAACGGTAAAAACTGTTTAGAAACAGCCAGAACTGGCTCATAAGGGGCTAGAAAAGGGCAACACCAGGCTAGAAAGGGCCAGAAAACGGTGAGCGCAGGAAAGAAACGGGCAAAAATTACTAAGAAATGGAAAAGAAATGGCTTGAAACTGCTTGGAAATTGACAAAAATATATTAGATAAGGAAATTTAAAAAGGCTTAAAACGGCTTGGAAATGGGCAAAAACGGGTTAGGCACTGAGATAATTTGGTGAAAACGTGTGAGAAATAGACAAAAATGGGTTAGAAAAGGAAAAAAGGGTTTAAAAATGGTTCAGAAAAGGCAAGAAAAAAAGGCATCCAATGGGTTAGAAATGGGCAAAAGCAGGTCAGAAATGGCCCAAAGTGCCAGAAAACAGGAAAAGAAAGGTCAAAAAATTCTAAGAGAAAAGAAAAGGCTTAAAACCGGATGAAACCTAAAAAATGGGATAGATATGTCCCAAAGCGGCAGAAAACTGGAAAGGAAAGGTCAAAAAATTGTAGGAAAAGGAAAAAAAAGAGGCTTAAATCTGGTTGAAACCTGCAAAAACAGGCTAGAAACGGCCAAAACTGGCTTCACACGGGTTGAAAGGGGGCAAAAATAGGATCGTAATGGCCAAAAGTGGCTGAAAATGTGATTCAAATGGGCAAAAAGGGATAGGCACGGTAAAAACTGTTTAGAAACAGCCAGAACTGGCTTATAAGGGGCTAGAAAAGGGCAACAGCAGGCTAGAAAGGGCGAGAAAACGGTGAGCGCAGGAAAGAAACGGGCAAAAATTACTAAGAAATGGAAAAGAAATGGCTTGAAACTGCTTGGAAATTGACAAAAATATGTTAGATAAGGAAATTTAAAAAGGCTTAAAACGGCTTGGAAATGGGCAAAAACGGGTTAGGCACTGAGAAAATTTGGTGAAAACGTGTGAGAAATTGACAAAAATGGGTTAGAAAAGGAAAAAAGGGTTTAAAAATGGTTCAGAAAAGGCAAGAAAAAAAGGCTTCCAATGGGTTAGAAATGGGCAAAAGCAGGTCAGAAATGGCCCAAAGTGCCAGAAAACAGGAAAAGAAAGGTCAAAAATTTCTAAGAAGAGAAAAGAAAAGGCTTAAAACCGGATGAAACCTAAAAAATGGGATAGATATGTCCCAAAGCGGCAGAAAACTGGAAAGGAAAGGTCAAAAATTTGTAGGAAAAGGAAAAAAAAAGAGGCTTAAATCTGGTTGAAACCTGCAAAAACAGGGTAGAAACGGCCAAAACTGGCTTCAAACGGGTTGAAAGGGGGCAAAAATAGGATCGTAATGGCCAAAAGTGGCTGAAAATGTGATTCAAATGGGCAAAAAGGGATAGGAACGGTAAAAACTGTTTAGAAACAGCCAGAACTGGCTCATAAGGGGCTAGAAAAGGGCAACAGCAGGCTAGAAAGGGCCAGAAAACGGTGAGCGCAGGAAAGAAACGGGCAAAAATTACTAAGAAATGGAAAAGAAATGGCTTGAAACTGCTTGGAAATTGACAAAAATATATTAGATAAGGAAATTTAAAAAGGCTTAAAACGGCTTGGAAATGGGCAAAAACGGGTTAGGCACTGAGATAATTTGGTGAAAACGTGTGAGAAATTGACAAAAATGGGTTAGAAAAGAAAAAAAGGGTTTAAAAATGGTTCAGAAAAGGCAAGAAAAAAAGGCTTCCAATGGGTTAGAAATGGGCAAAAGCAGGTCAGAAATGGCCCAAAGTGCCAGAAAACAGGAAAAGAAAGGTCAAAAATTTCTAAGAAGAGAAAAGAAAAGGCTTAAAACCGGATGAAACCTAAAAAATGGGATAGATATGTCCCAAAGCGGCAGAAAACTGGAAAGGAAAGGTCAAAAATTTGTAGGAAAAGGAAAAAAAAGAGGCTTAAATCTGGTTGAAACCTGCAAAAACAGGCTAGAAACGGCCAAAACTGGCTTCACACGGGTTGAAAGGGGGCAAAAATAGGATCGTAATGGCCAAAAGTGGCTGAAAATGTGATTCAAATGGGCAAAAAGGGATAGGAACGGTAAAAACTGTTTAGAAACAGCCAGAACTGGCTCATAAGGGGCTAGAAAAGGGCAACACCAGGCTAGAAAGGGCCAGAAAACGGTGAGCGCAGGAAAGAAACGGGCAAAAATTACTAAGAAATGGAAAAGAAATGGCTTGAAACTGCTTGGAAATTGACAAAAATATATTAGATAAGGAAATTTAAAAAGGCTTAAAACGGCTTGGAAATGGGCAAAAACGGGTTAGGCACTGAGATAATTTGGTGAAAACGTGTGAGAAATAGACAAAAATGGGTTAGAAAAGGAAAAAAGGGTTTAAAAATGGTTCAGAAAAGGCAAGAAAAAAAGGCATCCAATGGGTTAGAAATGGGCAAAAGCAGGTCAGAAATGGCCCAAAGTGCCAGAAAACAGGAAAAGAAAGGTCAAAAAATTCTAAGAGAAAAGAAAAGGCTTAAAACCGGATGAAACCTAAAAAATGGGATAGATATGTCCCAAAGCGGCAGAAAACTGGAAAGGAAAGGTCAAAAATTTGTAGGAAAAGGAAAAAAAAGAGGCTTAAATCTGGTTGAAACCTGCAAAAACAGGCTAGAAACGGCCAAAACTGGCTTCACACGGGTTGAAAGGGGGCAAAAATAGGATCGTAATGGCCAAAAGTGGCTGAAAATGTGATTCAAATGGGCAAAAAGGGATAGGCACGGTAAAAACTGTTTAGAAACAGCCAGAACTGGCTTATAAGGGGCTAGAAAAGGGCAACAGCAGGCTAGAAAGGGCGAGAAAACGGTGAGCGCAGGAAAGAAACGGGCAAAAATTACTAAGAAATGGAAAAGAAATGGCTTGAAACTGCTTGGAAATTGACAAAAATATGTTAGATAAGGAAATTTAAAAAGGCTTAAAACGGCTTGGAAATGGGCAAAAACGGGTTAGGCACTGAGAAAATTTGGTGAAAACGTGTGAGAAATTGACAAAAATGGGTTAGAAAAGGAAAAAAGGGTTTAAAAATGGTTCAGAAAAGGCAAGAAAAAAAGGCTTCCAATGGGTTAGAAATGGGCAAAAGCAGGTCAGAAATGGCCCAAAGTGCCAGAAAACAGGAAAAGAAAGGTCAAAAAATTCTAAGAAGAGAAAAGAAAAGGCTTAAAACCGGATGAAACCTAAAAAATGGGATAGATATGTCCCAAAGCGGCAGAAAACTGGAAAGGAAAGGTCAAAAATTTGTAGGAAAAGGAAAAAAAAGAGGCTTAAATCTGGTTGAAACCTGCAAAAACAGGGTAGAAACGGCCAAAACTGGCTTCACACGGGTTGAAAGGGGGCAAAAATAGGATCGTAATGGCCAAAAGTGGCTGAAAATGTGATTCAAATGGGCAAAAAGGGATAGGAACGGTAAAAACTGTTTAGAAACAGCCAGAACTGGCTCATAAGGGGCTAGAAAAGGGCAACAGCAGGCTAGAAAGGGCCAGAAAACGGTGAGCGCAGGAAAGAAACGGGCAAAAATTACTAAGAAATGGAAAAGAAATGGCTTGAAACTGCTTGGAAATTGACAAAAATATGTTAGGTAAGGAAATTTAAAAAGGCTTAAAACGGCTTGGAAATGGGCAAAAACGGGTTAGGCACTGAGATAATTTGGTGAAAACGTGTGAGAAATTGACAAAAATGGGTTAGAAAAGGAAAAAAGGGTTTAAAAATGGTTCAGAAAAGGCAAGAAAAAAAGGCTTCCAATGGGTTAGAAATGGGCAAAAGCAGGTCAGAAATGGCCCAAAGTGCCAGAAAACAGGAAAAGAAAGGTCAAAAATTTCTAAGAAGAGAAAAGAAAAGGCTTAAAACTGGATGAAACCTAAAAAATGGGATAGATATGTCCCAAAGCGGCAGAAAACTGGAAAGGAAAGGCCAAAAAATGGTAAGAAAAGGAAAAAAAGAGGCTTAAATCTGGTTGAAACCTGCAAAAACAGGGTAGAAACGGCCAAAACTGGCTTCAAACGGGTTGAAAGGGGGCAAAAATAGGATCGTAATGGCCAAAAGTGGCTGAAAATGTGATTCAAATGGGCAAAAAGGGATAGGAACGGTAAAAACTGTTTAGAAACAGCCAGAACTGGCTTATAAGGGGCTAGAAAAGGGCAACACCAGGCTAGAAAGGGCCAGAAAACGGTGAGCGCAGGAAAGAAACGGGCAAAAATTACTAAGAAATGGAAAAGAAATGGCTTGAAACTGCTTGGAAATTGACAAAAATATGTTAGATAAGGAAATTTAAAAAGGCTTAAAACGGCTTGGAAATGGGCAAAAACGGGTTAGGCACTGAGAAAATTTGGTGAAAACGTGTGAGAAATTGACAAAAATGGGTTAGAAAAGGAAAAAAGGGTTTAAAAATGGTTCAGAAAAGGCAAGAAAAAAAGGCTTCCAATGGGTTAGAAATGGGCAAAAGCAGGTCAGAAATGGCCCAAAGTGTCAGAAAACAGGGAAGGAAAGGTCAAAAAATTCTAAGAAGAGAAAAGAATAGGCTTAAAACTGGAGGAAAGACAGAAAACAGGAAAAGAAAGGTCAAAAAATTCTAAGAAGAGAAAAGAAAAGGCTTAAAACTGGATGAAACCTAAAAAATGGGATAGATATGTCCCAAAGCGGCAGAAAACTGGAGAGGAAATGCCAAAAAATGGTAAGAAAAGGAAAAAAGAGGCTTAAATCTGGTTGAAACCTGCAAAAACAGGGTAGAAACGGCCAAACCTGGCTTCAAAAGGGTTGAAAGGGGGCTAAAGTAGGATAGAAATGTCCAAAAGTGGCTGAAAATGTGATTCAAATGGGCAAAAAGGGATAGGAACGGTAAAAACTGTTTAGAAACAGCCAGAACTGGCTCATAAGGGGCTAGAAAAGGGCAACACCAGGCTAGAAAGGGCCAGAAAACGGTGAGCGCAGGAAAGAAACGGGCAAAAATTACTAAGAAATGGAAAAGAAATGGCTTGAAACTGCTTGGAAATTGACAAAAATATATTAGATAAGGAAATTTAAAAAGGCTTAAAACGGCTTGGAAATGGGCAAAAACGGGTTAGGCACTGAGATAATTTGGTGAAAACGTGTGAGAAATTGACAAAAATGGGTTAGAAAAGAAAAAAAGGGTTTAAAAATGGTTCAGAAAAGGCAAGAAAAAAAGGCTTCCAATGGGTTAGAAATGGGCAAAAGCAGGTCAGAAATGGCCCAAAGTGCCAGAAAACAGGAAAAGAAAGGTCAAAAATTTCTAAGAAGAGAAAAGAAAAGGCTTAAAACCGGATGAAACCTAAAAAATGGGATAGATATGTCCCAAAGCGGCAGAAAACTGGAAAGGAAAGGTCAAAAATTTGTAGGAAAAGGAAAAAAAAGAGGCTTAAATCTGGTTGAAACCTGCAAAAACAGGCTAGAAACGGCCAAAACTGGCTTCACACGGGTTGAAAGGGGGCAAAAATAGGATCGTAATGGCCAAAAGTGGCTGAAAATGTGATTCAAATGGGCAAAAAGGGATAGGCACGGTAAAAACTGTTTAGAAACAGCCAGAACTGGCTTATAAGGGGCTAGAAAAGGGCAACAGCAGGCTAGAAAGGGCGAGAAAACGGTGAGCGCAGGAAAGAAACGGGCAAAAATTACTAAGAAATGGAAAAGAAATGGCTTGAAACTGCTTGGAAATTGACAAAAATATGTTAGATAAGGAAATTTAAAAAGGCTTAAAACGGCTTGGAAATGGGCAAAAACGGGTTAGGCACTGAGAAAATTTGGTGAAAACGTGTGAGAAATTGACAAAAATGGGTTAGAAAAGGAAAAAAGGGTTTAAAAATGGTTCAGAAAAGGCAAGAAAAAAAGGCTTCCAATGGGTTAGAAATGGGCAAAAGCAGGTCAGAAATTGCCCAAAGTGCCAGAAAACAGGAAAAGAAAGGTCAAAAAATTCTAAGAAGAGAAAAGAAAAGGCTTAAAACCGGATGAAACCTAAAAAATGGGATAGATATGTCCCAAAGCGGCAGAAAACTGGAAAGGAAAGGTCAAAAATTTGTAGGAAAAGGAAAAAAAAGAGGCTTAAATCTGGTTGAAACCTGCAAAAACAGGGTAGAAACGGCCAAAACTGGCTTCACACGGGTTGAAAGGGGGCAAAAATAGGATCGTAATGGCCAAAAGTGGCTGAAAATGTGATTCAAATGGGCAAAAAGGGATAGGAACGGTAAAAACTGTTTAGAAACAGCCAGAACTGGCTCATAAGGGGCTAGAAAAGGGCAACAGCAGGCTAGAAAGGGCCAGAAAACGGTGAGCGCAGGAAAGAAACGGGCAAAAATTACTAAGAAATGGAAAAGAAATGGCTTGAAACTGCTTGGAAATTGACAAAAATATATTAGATAAGGAAATTTAAAAAGGCTTAAAACGGCTTGGAAATGGGCAAAAACGGGTTAGGCACTGAGATAATTTGGTGAAAACGTGTGAGAAATTGACAAAAATGGGTTAGAAAAGAAAAAAAGGGTTTAAAAATGGTTCAGAAAAGGCAAGAAAAAAAGGCTTCCAATGGGTTAGAAATGGGCAAAAGCAGGTCAGAAATGGCCCAAAGTGCCAGAAAACAGGAAAAGAAAGGTCAAAAATTTCTAAGAAGAGAAAAGAAAAGGCTTAAAACTGGATGAAACCTAAAAAATGGGATAGATATGTCCCAAAGCGGCAGAAAACTGGAAAGGAAAGATCAAAAAATGGTAAGAAAAGGAAAAAAGAGGCTTAAATCTGGTTGAAACCTGCAAAAACAGGGTAGAAACGGCCAAAACTGGCTTCAAACGGGTTGAAAGGGGGCAAAAATAGGATCGTAATGGCCAAAAGTGGCTGAAAATGTGATTCAAATGGGCAAAAAGGGATAGGAACGGTAAAAACTGTTTAGAAACAGCCAGAACTGGCTTATAAGGGGCTAGAAAAGGGCAACACCAGGCTAGAAAGGGCCAGAAAACGGTGAGCGCAGGAAAGAAACGGGCAAAAATTACTAAGAAATGGAAAAGAAATGGCTTGAAACTGCTTGGAAATTGACAAAAATATGTTAGATAAGGAAATTTAAAAAGGCTTAAAACGGCTTGGAAATGGGCAAAAACGGGTTAGGCACTGAGAAAATTTGGTGAAAACGTGTGAGAAATTGACAAAAATGGGTTAGAAAAGGAAAAAAGGGTTTAAAAATGGTTCAGAAAAGGCAAGAAAAAAAGGCTTCCAATGGGTTAGAAATGGGCAAAAGCAGGTCAGAAATGGCCCAAAGTGTCAGAAAACAGGGAAGGAAAGGTCAAAAAATTCTAAGAAGAGAAAAGAATAGGCTTAAAACTGGAGGAAAGGCAGAAAACAGGAAAAGAAAGGTCAAAAAATTCTAAGAAGAGAAAAGAAAAGGCTTAAAACTGGATGAAACCTAAAAAATGGGATAGATATGTCCCAAAGCGGCAGAAAACTGGAGAGGAAATGCCAAAAAATGGTAAGAAAAGGAAAAAAGAGGCTTAAATCTGGTTGAAACCTGCAAAAACAGGGTAGAAACGGCCAAACCTGGCTTCAAACGGGTTGAAAGGGGGCAAAAGTAGGATAGAAATGTCCAAAAGTGGCTGAAAATGTGATTCAAATGGGCAAAAAGGGATAGGAACGGTAAAAACTGTTTAGAAACAGCCAGAACTGGCTTATAAGGGGCTAGAAAAGGGCAACACCAGGCTAGAAAGGGCCAGAAAACGGTGAGCGCAGGAAAGAAACGGGCAAAAATTACTAAGAAATGGAAAAGAAATGGCTTGAAACTGCTTGGAAATTGACAAAAATATATTAGATAAGGAAATTTAAAAAGGCTTAAAACGGCTTGGAAATGGGCAAAAACGGGTTAGGCACTGAGATAATTTGGTGAAAACGTGTGAGAAATTGACAAAAATGGGTTAGAAAAGAAAAAAAGGGTTTAAAAATGGTTCAGAAAAGGCAAGAAAAAAAGGCTTCCAATGGGTTAGAAATGGGCAAAAGCAGGTCAGAAATGGCCCAAAGTGCCAGAAAACAGGAAAAGAAAGGTCAAAAATTTCTAAGAAGAGAAAAGAAAAGGCTTAAAACCGGATGAAACCTAAAAAATGGGATAGATATGTCCCAAAGCGGCAGAAAACTGGAAAGGAAAGGTCAAAAATTTGTAGGAAAAGGAAAAAAAAGAGGCTTAAATCTGGTTGAAACCTGCAAAAACAGGGTAGAAACGGCCAAAACTGGCTTCACACGGGTTGAAAGGGGGCAAAAATAGGATCGTAATGGCCAAAAGTGGCTGAAAATGTGATTCAAATGGGCAAAAAGGGATAGGCACGGTAAAAACTGTTTAGAAACAGCCAGAACTGGCTCATAAGGGGCTAGAAAAGGGCAACACCAGGCTAGAAAGGGCCAGAAAACGGTGAGCGCAGGAAAGAAACGGGCAAAAATTACTAAGAAATGGAAAAGAAATGGCTTGAAACTGCTTGGAAATTGACAAAAATATGTTAGATAAGGAAATTTAAAAAGGCTTAAAACGGCTTGGAAATGGGCAAAAACGGGTTAGGCACTGAGAAAATTTGGTGAAAACGTGTGAGAAATTGACAAAAATGGGTTAGAAAAGGAAAATAGGGTTTAAAAATGGTTCAGAAAAGGCAAGAAAAAAAGGCTTCCAATGGGTTAGAAATGGGCAAAAGCAGGTCAGAAATGGCCCAAAGTGTCAGAAAACAGGGAAGGAAAGGTCAAAAAATTCTAAGAAGAGAAAAGAATAGGCTTAAAACTGGAGGAAAGACAGAAAACAGGAAAAGAAAGGTCAAAAAATTCTAAGAAGAGAAAAGAAAAGGCTTAAAACTGGATGAAACATAAAAAATGGGATAGATATGTCCCAAAGCGGCAGAAAACTGGAAAGGAAATGCCAAAAAATGGTAAGAAAATGAAAAAAGAGGCTTAAATCTGGTTGAAACCTGCAAAAACAGGGTAGAAACGGCCAAACCTGGCTTCAAACGGGTTGAAAGGGGGCAAAAGTAGGATAGAAATGTCCAAAAGTGGCTGAAAATGTGATTCAAATGGGCAAAAAGGGATAGGAACGGTAAAAACTGTTTAGAAACAGCCAGAACTGGCTTATAAGGGGCTAGAAAAGGGCAACACCAGGCTAGAAAGGGCCAGAAAACGGTGAGCGCAGGAAAGAAACGGGCAAAAATTACTAAGAAATGGAAAAGAAATGGCTTGAAACTGCTTGGAAATTGACAAAAATATGTTAGGTAAGGAAATTTAAAAAGGCTTAAAACGGCTTGGAAATGGTCAAAAACGGGTTAGGCACTGAGAAAATTTGGTGAAAACGTGTGAGAAATTGACAAAAATGGGTTAGAAAAGGAAAAAAGGGTTTAAAAATGGTTCAGAAAAGGCAAGAAAAAAAGGCTTCCAATGGGTTAGAAATGGGCAAAAGCAGGTCAGAAATGGCCCAAAGTGCCAGAAAACAGGAAAAGAAAGGTCAAAAAATTCTAAGAAGAGAAAAGAAAAGGCTTAAAACCGGATGAAACCTAAAAAATGGGATAGATATGTCCCAAAGCGGCAGAAAACTGGAAAGGAAAGGTCAAAAATTTGTAGGAAAAGGAAAAAAAAGAGGCTTAAATCTGGTTGAAACCTGCAAAAACAGGGTAGAAACGGCCAAAACTGGCTTCAAACGGGTTGAAAGGGGGCAAAAATAGGATCGTAATGGCCAAAAGTGGCTGAAAATGTGATTCAAATGGGCAAAAAGGGATAGGAACGGTAAAAACTGTTTAGAAACAGCCAGAACTGGCTCATAAGGGGCTAGAAAAGGGCAACAGCAGGCTAGAAAGGGCCAGAAAACGGTGAGCGCAGGAAAGAAACGGGCAAAAATTACTAAGAAATGGAAAAGAAATGGCTTGAAACTGCTTGGAAATTGACAAAAATATATTAGATAAGGAAATTTAAAAAGGCTTAAAACGGCTTGGAAATGGGCAAAAACGGGTTAGGCACTGAGATAATTTGGTGAAAACGTGTGAGAAATTGACAAAAATGGGTTAGAAAAGAAAAAAAGGGTTTAAAAATGGTTCAGAAAAGGCAAGAAAAAAAGGCTTCCAATGGGTTAGAAATGGGCAAAAGCAGGTCAGAAATGGCCCAAAGTGCCAGAAAACAGGAAAAGAAAGGTCAAAAATTTCTAAGAAGAGAAAAGAAAAGGCTTAAAACTGGATGAAACCTAAAAAATGGGATAGATATGTCCCAAAGCGGCAGAAAACTGGAAAGGAAAGATCAAAAAATGGTAAGAAAAGGAAAAAAGAGGCTTAAATCTGGTTGAAACCTGCAAAAACAGGGTAGAAACGGCCAAAACTGGCTTCAAACGGGTTGAAAGGGGGCAAAAATAGGATCGTAATGGCCAAAAGTGGCTGAAAATGTGATTCAAATGGGCAAAAAGGGATAGGAACGGTAAAAACTGTTTAGAAACAGCCAGAACTGGCTTATAAGGGGCTAGAAAAGGGCAACACCAGGCTAGAAAGGGCCAGAAAACGGTGAGCGCAGGAAAGAAACGGGCAAAAATTACTAAGAAATGGAAAAGAAATGGCTTGAAACTGCTTGGAAATTGACAAAAATATGTTAGATAAGGAAATTTAAAAAGGCTTAAAACGGCTTGGAAATGGGCAAAAACGGGTTAGGCACTGAGAAAATTTGGTGAAAACGTGTGAGAAATTGACAAAAATGGGTTAGAAAAGGAAAAAAGGGTTTAAAAATGGTTCAGAAAAGGCAAGAAAAAAAGGCTTCCAATGGGTTAGAAATGGGCAAAAGCAGGTCAGAAATGGCCCAAAGTGTCAGAAAACAGGGAAGGAAAGGTCAAAAAATTCTAAGAAGAGAAAAGAATAGGCTTAAAACTGGAGGAAAGACAGAAAACAGGAAAAGAAAGGTCAAAAAATTCTAAGAAGAGAAAAGAAAAGGCTTAAAACTGGATGAAACCTAAAAAATGGGATAGATATGTCCCAAAGCGGCAGAAAACTGGAGAGGAAATGCCAAAAAATGGTAAGAAAAGGAAAAAAGAGGCTTAAATCTGGTTGAAACCTGCAAAAACAGGGTAGAAACGGCCAAACCTGGCTTCAAAAGGGTTGAAAGGGGGCTAAAATAGGATCGTAATGGCCAAAAGTGGCTGAAAATGTGATTCAAATGGGCAAAAAGGGATAGGAACGGTAAAAACTGTTTAGAAACAGCCAGAACTGGCTCATAAGGGGCTAGAAAAGGGCAACACCAGGCTAGAAAGGGCCAGAAAACGGTGAGCGCAGGAAAGAAACGGGCAAAAATTACTAAGAAATGGAAAAGAAATGGCTTGAAACTGCTTGGAAATTGACAAAAATATATTAGATAAGGAAATTTAAAAAGGCTTAAAACGGCTTGGAAATGGGCAAAAACGGGTTAGGCACTGAGATAATTTGGTGAAAACGTGTGAGAAATTGACAAAAATGGGTTAGAAAAGAAAAAAAGGGTTTAAAAATGGTTCAGAAAAGGCAAGAAAAAAAGGCTTCCAATGGGTTAGAAATGGGCAAAAGCAGGTCAGAAATGGCCCAAAGTGCCAGAAAACAGGAAAAGAAAGGTCAAAAATTTCTAAGAAGAGAAAAGAAAAGGCTTAAAACCGGATGAAACCTAAAAAATGGGATAGATATGTCCCAAAGCGGCAGAAAACTGGAAAGGAAAGGTCAAAAATTTGTAGGAAAAGGAAAAAAAAGAGGCTTAAATCTGGTTGAAACCTGCAAAAACAGGGTAGAAACGGCCAAAACTGGCTTCACACGGGTTGAAAGGGGGCAAAAATAGGATCGTAATGGCCAAAAGTGGCTGAAAATGTGATTCAAATGGGCAAAAAGGGATAGGCACGGTAAAAACTGTTTAGAAACAGCCAGAACTGGCTCATAAGGGGCTAGAAAAGGGCAACACCAGGCTAGAAAGGGCCAGAAAACGGTGAGCGCAGGAAAGAAACGGGCAAAAATTACTAAGAAATGGAAAAGAAATGGCTTGAAACTGCTTGGAAATTGACAAAAATATGTTAGATAAGGAAATTTAAAAAGGCTTAAAACGGCTTGGAAATGGGCAAAAACGGGTTAGGCACTGAGAAAATTTGGTGAAAACGTGTGAGAAATTGACAAAAATGGGTTAGAAAAGGAAAAAAGGGTTTAAAAATGGTTCAGAAAAGGCAAGAAAAAAAGGCTTCCAATGGGTTAGAAATGGGCAAAAGCAGGTCAGAAATGGCCCAAAGTGTCAGAAAACAGGGAAGGAAAGGTCAAAAAATTCTAAGAAGAGAAAAGAATAGGCTTAAAACTGGAGGAAAGACAGAAAACAGGAAAAGAAAGGTCAAAAAATTCTAAGAAGAGAAAAGAAAAGGCTTAAAACTGGATGAAACATAAAAAATGGGATAGATATGTCCCAAAGCGGCAGAAAACTGGAAAGGAAATGCCAAAAAATGGTAAGAAAAGGAAAAAAGAGGCTTAAATCTGGTTGAAACCTGCAAAAACAGGGTAGAAACGGCCAAACCTGGCTTCAAACGGGTTGAAAGGGGGCAAAAGTAGGATAGAAATGTCCAAAAGTGGCTGAAAATGTGATTCAAATGGGCAAAAAGGGATAGGAACGGTAAAAACTGTTTAGAAACAGCCAGAACTGGCTTATAAGGGGCTAGAAAAGGGCAACACCAGGCTAGAAAGGGCCAGAAAACGGTGAGCGCAGGAAAGAAACGGGCAAAAATTACTAAGAAATGGAAAAGAAATGGCTTGAAACTGCTTGGAAATTGACAAAAATATGTTAGGTAAGGAAATTTTAAACGGCTTAAAACGGCTTGGAAATGGGCAAAAACGGGTTAGGCACTGAGATAATTTGGTGAAAACGTGTGAGAAATTGACAAAAATGGGTTAGAAAAGAAAAAAAGGGTTTAAAAATGGTTCAGAAAAGGCAAGAAAAAAAGGCTTCCAATGGGTTAGAAATGGGCAAAAGCAGGTCAGAAATGGCCCAAAGTGTCAGAAAACAGGGAAGGAAAGGTCAAAAAATTCTAAGAAGAGAAAAGAAAAGGCTTAAAACTGGATGAAACCTAAAAAATGGGATAGATATGTCCCAAAGCGGCAGAAAACTGGAAAGGAAAGGTCAAAAATTTGTAGGAAAAGGAAAAAAAAGAGGCTTAAATCTGGTTGAAACCTGCAAAAACAGGCTAGAAACGGCCAAAACTGGCTTCACATGGGTTGAAAGGGGGCAAAAATAGGATCGTAATGGCCAAAAGTGGCTGAAAATGTGATTCAAATGGGCAAAAAGGGATAGGAACGGTAAAAACTGTTTAGAAACAGCCAGAACTGGCTTATAAGGGGCTAGAAAAGGGCAACAGCAGGCTAGAAAGGGCCAGAAAACGGTGAGCGCAGGAAAGAAACGGGCAAAAATTACTAAGAAATGGAAAAGAAATGGCTTGAAACTGCTTGGAAATTGACAAAAATATGTTAGATAAGGAAATTTAAAAAGGCTTAAAACGGCTTGGAAATGGGCAAAAACGGGTTAGGCACTGAGAAAATTTGGTGAAAACGTGTGAGAAATTGACAAAAATGGGTTAGAAAAGAAAAAAAGGGTTTAAAAATGGTTCAGAAAAGGCAAGAAAAAAAGGCTTCCAATGGGTTAGAAATGGGCAAAAGCAGGTCAGAAATGGCCCAAAGTGCCAGAAAACAGGAAAAGAAAGGTCAAAAATTTCTAAGAAGAGAAAAGAAAAGGCTTAAAACCGGATGAAACCTAAAAAATGGGATAGATATGTCCCAAAGCGGCAGAAAACTGGAAAGGAAAGGTCAAAAATTTGTAGGAAAAGGAAAAAAAAAGAGGCTTAAATCTGGTTGAAACCTGCAAAAACAGGCTAGAAACGGCCAAAACTGGCTTCACACGGGTTGAAAGGGGGCAAAAATAGGATCGTAATGGCCAAAAGTGGCTGAAAATGTGATTCAAATGGGCAAAAAGGGATAGGCACGGTAAAAACTGTTTAGAAACAGCCAGAACTGGCTCATAAGGGGCTAGAAAAGGGCAACACCAGGCTAGAAAGGGCCAGAAAACGGTGAGCGCAGGAAAGAAACGGGCAAAAATTACTAAGAAATGGAAAAGAAATGGCTTGAAACTGCTTGGAAATTGACAAAAATATGTTAGATAAGGAAATTTAAAAAGGCTTAAAACGGCTTGGAAATGGGCAAAAACGGGTTAGGCACTGAGAAAATTTGGTGAAAACGTGTGAGAAATTGACAAAAATGGGTTAGAAAAGGAAAAAAGGGTTTAAAAATGGTTCAGAAAAGGCAAGAAAAAAAGGCTTCCAATGGGTTAGAAATGGGCAAAAGCAGGTCAGAAATGGCCCAAAGTGTCAGAAAACAGGGAAGGAAAGGTCAAAAAATTCTAAGAAGAGAAAAGAATAGGCTTAAAACTGGAGGAAAGACAGAAAACAGGAAAAGAAAGGTCAAAAAATTCTAAGAAGAGAAAAGAAAAGGCTTAAAACTGGATGAAACCTAAAAAATGGGATAGATATGTCCCAAAGCGGCAGAAAACTGGAAAGGAAATGCCAAAAAATGGTAAGAAAAGGAAAAAAGAGGCTTAAATCTGGTTGAAACCTGCAAAAACAGGGTAGAAACGGCCAAACCTGGCTTCAAAAGGGTTGAAAGGGGGCTAAAGTAGGATAGAAATGTCCAAAAGTGGCTGAAAATGTGATTCAAATGGGCAAAAAGGGATAGGCACGGTAAAAACTGTTTAGAAACAGCCAGAACTGGCTCATAAGGGGCTAGAAAAGGGCAACACCAGGCTAGAAAGGGCCAGAAAACGGTGAGCGCAGGAAAGAAACGGGCAAAAATTACTAAGAAATGGAAAAGAAATGGCTTGAAACTGCTTGGAAATTGACAAAAATATATTAGATAAGGAAATTTAAAAAGGCTTAAAACGGCTTGGAAATGGGCAAAAACGGGTTAGGCACTGAGATAATTTGGTGAAAACGTGTGAGAAATTGACAAAAATGGGTTAGAAAAGAAAAAAAGGGTTTAAAAATGGTTCAGAAAAGGCAAGAAAAAAAGGCTTCCAATGGGTTAGAAATGGGCAAAAGCAGGTCAGAAATGGCCCAAAGTGCCAGAAAACAGGAAAAGAAAGGTCAAAAATTTCTAAGAAGAGAAAAGAAAAGGCTTAAAACCGGATGAAACCTAAAAAATGGGATAGATATGTCCCAAAGCGGCAGAAAACTGGAAAGGAAAGGTCAAAAATTTGTAGGAAAAGGAAAAAAAAGAGGCTTAAATCTGGTTGAAACCTGCAAAAACAGGGTAGAAACGGCCAAAACTGGCTTCACACGGGTTGAAAGGGGGCAAAAATAGGATCGTAATGGCCAAAAGTGGCTGAAAATGTGATTCAAATGGGCAAAAAGGGATAGGCACGGTAAAAAACTGTTTAGAAACAGCCAGAACTGGCTCATAAGGGGCTAGAAAAGGGCAACACCAGGCTAGAAAGGGCCAGAAAACGGTGAGCGCAGGAAAGAAACGGGCAAAAATTACTAAGAAATGGAAAAGAAATGGCTTGAAACTGCTTGGAAATTGACAAAAATATATTAGATAAGGAAATTTAAAAAGGCTTAAAACGGCTTGGAAATGGGCAAAAACGGGTTAGGCACTGAGATAATTTGGTGAAAACGTGTGAGAAATTGACAAAAATGGGTTAGAAAAGAAAAAAAGGGTTTAAAAATGGTTCAGAAAAGGCAAGAAAAAAAGGCTTCCAATGGGTTAGAAATGGGCAAAAGCAGGTCAGAAATGGCCCAAAGTGTCAGAAAACAGGGAAGGAAAGGTCAAAAAATTCTAAGAAGAGAAAAGAATAGGCTTAAAACTGGAGGAAAGACAGAAAACAGGAAAAGAAAGGTCAAAAATTTCTAAGAACAGAAAAGGCTTAAAACTGGATGAAACCTAAAAAATGGGATAGATATGTCCCAAAGCGGCAGAAAACTGGAAAGGAAAGGTCAAAAAATTGTAGGAAAAGGAAAAAAAGAGGCTTAAATCTGGTTGAAACCTGCAAAAACAGGCTAGAAACGGCCAAACCTGGCTTCAAAAGGGTTGAAAGGGGGCAAAAGTAGGATAGAAATGTCCAAAAGTGGCTGAAAATGTGATTCAAATGGGCAAAAAGGGATAGGAACGGTAAAAACTGTTTAGAAACAGCCAGAACTGGCTTATAAGGGGCTAGAAAAGGGCAACACCAGGCTAGAAAGGGCCAGAAGACGGTGAACGCAGGAAAGAAACGGGCAAAAATTACTAAGAAATAAAAAAGTATTGCCTTGAAACTGCTTAGAAATTGACAAAAATATGTAAGATAAGGAAATTTAAAAAGGCTTAAAACGGCTTGGAAATGGGCAAAAACGGGTTAGGCACTGAGAAAATTTGGTGAAAACGTTTGAGAAATTGACAAAAATGGGTTAGAAAAGAAAAAAAGGGTTTAAAAATGGTTCAGAAAAGGCAAGAAAAAAAGGCTTCCAATGGGTTAGAAATGGGCAAAAGCAGGTCAGAAATGGCCCAAAGTGCCAGAAAACAGGAAAAGAAAGGTCAAAAAATTCTAAGAGAAAAGAAAAGGCTTAAAACCGGATGAAACCTAAAAAATGGGATAGATATGTCCCAAAGCGGCAGAAAACTGGAAAGGAAAGGTCAAAAAATTGTAGGAAAAGGAAAAAAAAGAGGCTTAAATCTGGTTGAAACCTGCAAAAAACAGGCTAGAAACGGCCAAAACTGGCTTCACACGGGTTGAAAGGGGGCAAAAATAGGATCGTAATGGCCAAAAGTGGCTGAAAATGTGATTCAAATGGGCAAAAAGGGATAGGCACGGTAAAAAACTGTTTAGAAACAGCCAGAACTGGCTTATAAGGGGCTAGAAAAGGGCAACACCAGGCTAGAAAGGGCCAGAAAACGGTGAGCGCAGGAAAGAAACGGGCAAAAATTACTAAGAAATGGAAAAGAAATGGCTTGAAACTGCTTGGAAATTGACAAAAATATGTTAGATAAGGAAATTTAAAAAGGCTTAAAACGGCTTGGAAATGGGCAAAAACGGGTTAGGCACTGAGAAAATTTGGTGAAAACGTGTGAGAAATTGACAAAAATGGGTTAGAAAAGGAAAAAAGGGTTTAAAAATGGTTCAGAAAAGGCAAGAAAAAAAGGCTTCCAATGGGTTAGAAATGGGCAAAAGCAGGTCAGAAATGGCCCAAAGTGTCAGAAAACAGGGAAGGAAAGGTCAAAAAATTCTAAGAAGAGAAAAGAATAGGCTTAAAACTGGAGGAAAGACAGAAAACAGGAAAAGAAAGGTCAAAAAATTCTAAGAAGAGAAAAGAAAAGGCTTAAAACCGGATGAAACCTAAAAAATGGGATAGATATGTCCCAACGCGGCAGAAAACTGGAAAGGAAATGCCAAAAAATGGTAAGAAAAGGAAAAAAGAGGCTTAAATCTGGTTGAAACCTGCAAAAACAGGGTAGAAACGGCCAAACCTGGCTTCAAAAGGGTTGAAAGGGGG
Organism: Melopsittacus undulatus; assembly: GCF_012275295.1. NCBI lineage: Eukaryota > Metazoa > Chordata > Aves > Psittaciformes > Psittaculidae > Melopsittacus > Melopsittacus undulatus. The sequence goes on along the minus strand of NW_022994358.1, from coordinate 26,060 downwards.
CTAAAGTAGGATAGAAATGTCCAAAAGTGGCTGAAAATGTGATTCAAATGGGCAAAAAGGGATAGGAACGGTAAAAACTGTTTAGAAACAGCCAGAACTGGCTCATAAGGGGCTAGAAAAGGGCAACACCAGGCTAGAAAGGGCCAGAAAACGGTGAGCGCAGGAAAGAAACGGGCAAAAATTACTAAGAAATGGAAAAGAAATGGCTTGAAACTGCTTGGAAATTGACAAAAATATATTAGATAAGGAAATTTAAAAAGGCTTAAAACGGATTGGAAATGGGCAAAAACGGGTTAGGCACTGAGATAATTTGGTGAAAACGTGTGAGAAATTGACAAAAATGGGTTAGAAAAGAAAAAAAGGGTTTAAAAATGGTTCAGAAAAGGCAAGAAAAAAAGGCTTCCAATGGGTTAGAAATGGGCAAAAGCAGGTCAGAAATGGCCCAAAGTGCCAGAAAACAGGAAAAGAAAGGTCAAAAAATTCTAAGAAGAGAAAAGAAAAGGCTTAAAACCGGATGAAACCTAAAAAATGGGATAGATATGTCCCATAGCGGCAGAAAACTGGAAAGGAAAGGTCAAAAAATTGTAGGAAAAGGAAAAAAAAGAGGCTTAAATCTGGTTGAAACCTGCAAAAACAGGGTAGAAACGGCCAAAACTGGCTTCACACGGGTTGAAAGGGGGCAAAAATAGGATCGTAATGGCCAAAAGTGGCTGAAAATGTGATTCAAATGGGCAAAAAGGGATAGGCACGGTAAAAACTGTTTAGAAACAGCCAGAACTGGCTCATAAGGGGCTAGAAAAGGGCAACACCAGGCTAGAAAGGGCCAGAAAACGGTGAGCGCAGGAAAGAAACGGGCAAAAATTACTAAGAAATGGAAAAGAAATGGCTTGAAACTGCTTGGAAATTGACAAAAATATATTAGATAAGGAAATTTAAAAAGGCTTAAAACGGCTTGGAAATGGGCAAAAACGGGTTAGGCACTGAGATAATTTGGTGAAAACGTGTGAGAAATTGACAAAAATGGGTTAGAAAAGGAAAAAAGGGTTTAAAAATGGTTCAGAAAAGGCAAGAAAAAAAGGCTTCCAATGGGTTAGAAATGGGCAAAAGCAGGTCAGAAATGGCCCAAAGTGTCAGAAAACAGGGAAGGAAAGGTCAAAAAATTCTAAGAAGAGAAAAGAATAGGCTTAAAACTGGAGGAAAGACAGAAAACAGGAAAAGAAAGGTCAAAAATTTCTAAGAACAGAAAAGGCTTAAAACTGGATGAAACCTAAAAAATGGGATAGATATGTCCCAAAGCGGCAGAAAACTGGAAAGGAAAGGTCAAAAAATTGTAGGAAAAGGAAAAAAAGAGGCTTAAATCTGGTTGAAACCTGCAAAAACAGGCTAGAAACGGCCAAACCTGGCTTCAAAAGGGTTGAAAGGGGGCAAAAGTAGGATAGAAATGTCCAAAAGTGGCTGAAAATGTGATTCAAATGGGCAAAAAGGGATAGGAACGGTAAAAACTGTTTAGAAACAGCCAGAACTGGCTTATAAGGGGCTAGAAAAGGGCAACACCAGGCTAGAAAGGGCCAGAAGACGGTGAACGCAGGAAAGAAACGGGCAAAAATTACTAAGAAATAAAAAAGTATTGCCTTGAAACTGCTTAGAAATTGACAAAAATATGTAAGATAAGGAAATTTAAAAAGGCTTAAAACGGCTTGGAAATGGGCAAAAACGGGTTAGGCACTGAGAAAATTTGGTGAAAACGTTTGAGAAATTGACAAAAATGGGTTAGAAAAGAAAAAAAGGGTTTAAAAATGGTTCAGAAAAGGCAAGAAAAAAAGGCTTCCAATGGGTTAGAAATGGGCAAAAGCAGGTCAGAAATGGCCCAAAGTGCCAGAAAACAGGAAAAGAAAGGTCAAAAAATTCTAAGAAGAGAAAAGAAAAGGCTTAAAACCGGATGAAACCTAAAAAATGGGATAGATATGTCCCAAAGCGGCAGAAAACTGGAAAGGAAAGGTCAAAAATTTGTAGGAAAAGGAAAAAAAAAGAGGCTTAAATCTGGTTGAAACCTGCAAAAACAGGGTAGAAACGGCCAAAACTGGCTTCACACGGGTTGAAAGGGGGCAAAAATAGGATCGTAATGGCCAAAAGTGGCTGAAAATGTGATTCAAATGGGCAAAAAGGGATAGGAACGGTAAAAACTGTTTAGAAACAGCCAGAACTGGCTTATAAGGGGCTAGAAAAGGGCAACACCAGGCTAGAAAGGGCCAGAAAACGGTGAGCGCAGGAAAGAAACGGGCAAAAATTACTAAGAAATGGAAAAGAAATGGCTTGAAACTGCTTGGAAATTGACAAAAATATATTAGATAAGGAAATTTAAAAAGGCTTAAAACGGCTTGGAAATGGGCAAAAACGGGTTAGGCACTGAGAAAATTTGGTGAAAACGTGTGAGAAATTGACAAAAATGGGTTAGAAAAGGAAAAAAGGGTTTAAAAATGGTTCAGAAAAGGCAAGAAAAAAAGGCTTCCAATGGGTTAGAAATGGGCAAAAGCAGGTCAGAAATGGCTCAAAGTGTCAGAAAACAGGGAAGGAAAGGTCAAAAAATTCTAAGAAGAGAAAAGAAAAGGCTTAAAACTGGAGGAAAGACAGAAAACAGGAAAAGAAAGGTCAAAAATTTCTAAGAACAGAAAAGGCTTAAAACTGGATGAAACCTAAAAAATGGGATAGATATGTCCCATAGCGGCAGAAAACTGGAAAGGAAAGGTCAAAAAATTGTAGGAAAAGGAAAAAAAGAGGCTTAAATCTGGTTGAAACCTGCAAAAAACAGGCTAGAAACGGCCAAACCTGGCTTCAAAAGGGTTGAAAGGGGGCAAAAGTAGGATAGAAATGTCCAAAAGTGGCTGAAAATGTGATTCAAATGGGCAAAAAGGGATAGGAACGGTAAAAACTGTTTAGAAACAGCCAGAACTGGCTTATAAGGGGCTAGAAAAGGGCAACACCAGGCTAGAAAGGGCCAGAAGACGGTAAACGCAGGAAAGAAACGGGCAAAAATTACTAAGAAATAAAAAAGTATTGCCTTGAAACTGCTTAGAAATTGACAAAAATATGTAAGATAAGGAAATTTAAAAAGGCTTAAAACGGCTTGGAAATGGGCAAAAACGGGTTAGGCACTGAGAAAATTTGGTGAAAACGTGTGAGAAATTGACAAAAATGGGTTAGAAAAGAAAAAAAGGGTTTAAAAATGGTTCAGAAAAGGCAAGAAAAAAAGGCTTCCAATGGGTTAGAAATGGGCAAAAACAGGTCAGAAATGGCCCAAAGTGCCAGAAAACAGGAAAAGAAAGGTCAAAAAATTCTAAGAAGAGAAAAGAAAAGGCTTAAAACCGGATGAAACCTAAAAAATGGGATAGATATGTCCCAAAGCGGCAGAAATCTGGAAAGGAAAGGTCAAAAATTTGTAGGAAAAGGAAAAAAAAGAGGCTTAAATCTGGTTGAAACCTGCAAAAAACAGGGTAGAAACGGCCAAAACTGGCTTCACACGGGTTGAAAGGGGGCAAATATAGGATCGTAATGGCCAAAAGTGGCTGAAAATGTGATTCAAATGGGCAAAAAGGGATAGGAACGGTAAAAAACTGTTTAGAAACAGCCAGAACTGGCTTATAAGGGGCTAGAAAAGGGCAACACCAGGCTAGAAAGGGCCAGAAAACGGTGAGCGCAGGAAAGAAACGGGCAAAAATTACTAAGAAATGGAAAAGAAATGGCTTGAAACTGCTTGGAAATTGACAAAAATATATTAGATAAGGAAATTTAAAAAGGCTTAAAACGGCTTGGAAATGGGCAAAAACGGGTTAGGCACTGAGAAAATTTGGTGAAAACGTGTGAGAAATTGACAAAAATGGGTTAGAAAAGAAAAAAAGGGTTTAAAAATGGTTCAGAAAAGGCAAGAAAAAAAGGCTTCCAATGGGTTAGAAATGGGCAAAAACAGGTCAGAAATGGCCCAAAGTGCCAGAAAACAGGAAAAGAAAGGTCAAAAAATTCTAAGAAGAGAAAAGAAAAGGCTTAAAACCGGATGAAACCTAAAAAATGGGATAGATATGTACCAAAGCGGCAGAAATCTGGAAAGGAAAGGCCAAAAAATTGTAGGAAAAGGAAAAAAAAAGAGGCTTAAATCTGGTTGAAACCTGCAAAAACAGGGTAGAAACGGCCAAAACTGGCTTCACACGGGTTGAAAGGGGGCAAATATAGGATCGTAATGGCCAAAAGTGGCTGAAAATGTGATTCAAATGGGCAAAAAGGGATAGGAACGGTAAAAAACTGTTTAGAAACAGCCAGAACTGGCTTATAAGGGGCTAGAAAAGGGCAACACCAGGCTAGAAAGGGCCAGAAAACGGTGAGCGCAGGAAAGAAACGGGCAAAAATTACTAAGAAATGGAAAAGAAATGGCTTGAAACTGCTTTGAAATTGACAAAAAATATGTTAGATAAGGAAATTTAAAAAGGCTTAAAACGGCTTGGAAATGGGCAAAAACGGGTTAGGCACTGAGAAAATTTGGTGAAAACGTGTGAGAAATTGACAAAAATGGGTTAGAAAAGGAAAAAAGGGTTTAAAAATGGTTCAGAAAAGGCAAGAAAAAAAGGCTTCCAATGGGTTAGAAATGGGCAAAAGCAGGTCAGAAATGGCCCAAAGTGTCAGAAAACAGGGAAGGAAAGGTCAAAAAATTCTAAGAAGAGAAAAGAAAAGGCTTAAAACTGGAGGAAAGACAGAAAACAGGAAAAGAAAGGTCAAAAATTTCTAAGAACAGAAAAGGCTTAAAACTGGATGAAACCTAAAAAATGGGATAGATATGTCCCATAGCGGCAGAAAACTGGAAAGGAAAGGTCAAAAAATTGTAGGAAAAGGAAAAAAAGAGGCTTAAATCTGGTTGAAACCTGCAAAAACAGGCTAGAAACGGCCAAACCTGGCTTCAAAAGGGTTGAAAGGGGGCAAAAGTAGGATAGAAATGTCCAAAAGTGGCTGAAAATGTGATTCAAATGGGCAAAAAGGGATAGGAACGTTAAAAACTGTTTAGAAACAGCCAGAACTGGCTTATAAGGGGCTAGAAAAGGGCAACACCAGGCTAGAAAGGGCCAGAAGACGGTGAACGCAGGAAAGAAACGGGCAAAAATTACTAAGAAATAAAAAAGTATTGCCTTGAAACTGCTTAGAAATTGACAAAAATATGTAAGATAAGGAAATTTAAAAAGGCTTAAAACGGCTTGGAAATGGGCAAAAACGGGTTAGGCACTGAGAAAATTTGGTGAAAACGTTTGAGAAATTGACAAAAATGGGTTAGAAAAGAAAAAAAGGGTTTAAAAATGGTTCAGAAAAGGCAAGAAAAAAAGGCTTCCAATGGGTTAGAAATGGGCAAAAACAGGTCAGAAATGGCCCAAAGTGCCAGAAAACAGGAAAAGAAAGGTCAAAAAATTCTAAGAAGAGAAAAGAAAAGGCTTAAAACCGGATGAAACCTAAAAAATGGGATAGATATGTCCCAAAGCGGCAGAAATCTGGAAAGGAAAGGTCAAAAATTTGTAGGAAAAGGAAAAAAAAGAGGCTTAAATCTGGTTGAAACCTGCAAAAACAGGGTAGAAACGGCCAAAACTGGCTTCACACGGGTTGAAAGGGGGCAAATATAGGATCGTAATGGCCAAAAGTGGCTGAAAATGTGATTCAAATGGGCAAAAAGGGATAGGAACGGTAAAAACTGTTTAGAAACAGCCAGAACTGGCTTATAAGGGGCTAGAAAAGGGCAACAGCAGGCTAGAAAGGGCCAGAAAACGGTGAGCGCAGGAAAGAAACGGGCAAAAATTACTAAGAAATGGAAAAGAAATGGCTTGAAACTGCTTGGAAATTGACAAAAATATGTTAGATAAGGAAATTTAAAAAGGCTTAAAACGGCTTGGAAATGGGCAAAAACGGGTTAGGCACTGAGAAAATTTGGTGAAAACGTGTGAGAAATTGACAAAAGTGGGTTAGAAAAGGAAAAAAGGGTTTAAAAATGGTTCAGAAAAGGCAAGAAAAAAAGGCTTCCAATGGGTTAGAAATGGGCAAAAGCAGGTCAGAAATGGCCCAAAGTGTCAGAAAACAGGGAAGGAAAGGTCAAAAAATTCTAAGAAGAGAAAAGAAAAGGCTTAAAACTGGATGAAACCTAAAAAATGGGATAGATATGTCCCAAAGCGGCAGAAATCTGGAAAGGAAAGGTCAAAAATTTGTAGGAAAAGGAAAAAAGAGGCTTAAATCTGGTTGAAACCTGCAAAAACAGGGTAGAAACGGCCAAACCTGGCTTCACACGGGTTGAAAGGGGGCAAAAGTAGGATAGAAATGTCCAAAAGTGGCTGAAAATGTGATTCAAATGGGCAAAAAGGGATAGGAACGGTAAAAACTGTTTAGAAACAGCCAGAACTGGCTTATAAGGGGCTAGAAAAGGGCAACACCAGGCTAGAAAGGGCCAGAAGACGGTAAACGCAGGAAAGAAACGGGCAAAAATTACTGAGAAATAAAAAAGTATTGCCTTGAAACTGCTTAGAAATTGACAAAAATATGTAAGATAAGGAAATTTAAAAAGGCTTAAAACGGCTTGGAAATGGGCAAAAACGGGTTAGGCACTGAGAAAATTTGGTGAAAACGTTTGAGAAATTGACAAAAATGGGTTAGAAAAGGAAAAAAGGGTTTAAAAATGGTTCAGAAAAGGCAAGAAAAAAAGGCTTCCAATGGGTTAGAAAAGGGCAAAAGCAGGTCAGAAATGGCCCAAAGTGCCAGAAAACAGGAAAAGAAAGGTCAAAAAATTCTAAGAAGAGAAAAGAAAAGGCTTAAAACCGGATGAAACCTAAAAAATGGGATAGATATGTCCCAAAGCGGCAGAAAACTGGAAAGGAAAGGTCAAAAAATTGTAGGAAAAAGAAAAAAAAGAGGCTTAAATCTGGTTGAAACCTGCAAAAAACAGGCTAGAAACGGCCAAAACTGGCTTCACACGGGTTGAAAGGGGGCAAAAATAGGATCGTAATGGCCAAAAGTGGCTGAAAATGTGATTCAAATGGGCAAAAAGGGATAGGAACGGTAAAAACTGTTTAGAAACAGCCAGAACTGGCTTATAAGGGGTAGAAAAGGGCAACAGCAGGTTAGAAAGGGCCAGAAAACGGTGAGCGCAGGAAAGAAACGGGCAAAAATTACTAAGAAATGGAAAAGAAATGGCTTGAAACTGCTTGGAAATTGACAAAAATATGTTAGATAAGGAAATTTAAAAAGGCTTAAAACGGCTTGGAAATGGGCAAAAACGGGTTAGGCACTGAGAAAATTTGGTGAAAACGTGTGAGAAATTGACAAAAATGGGTTAGAAAAGGAAAAAAGGGTTTAAAAATGGTTCAGAAAAGGCAAGAAAAAAAGGCTTCCAATGGGTTAGAAATGGGCAAAAGCAGGTCAGAAATGGCCCAAAGTGCCAGAAAACAGGAAAAGAAAGGTCAAAAAATTCTAAGAAGAGAAAAGAAAAGGCTTAAAACCGGATGAAACCTAAAAAATGGGATAGATATGTCCCAAAGCGGCAGAAATCTGGAAAGGAAAGGTCAAAAATTTGTAGGAAAAGGAAAAAAAAGAGGCTTAAATCTGGTTGAAACCTGCAAAAACAGGGTAGAAACGGCCAAAACTGGCTTCACACGGGTTGAAACGGGGCAAATATAGGATCGTAATGGCCAAAAGTGGCTGAAAATGTGATTCAAATGGGCAAAAAGGGATAGGAACGGTAAAAACTGTTTAGAAACAGCCAGAACTGGCTTATAAGGGGCTAGAAAAGGGCAACAGCAGGCTAGAAAGGGCCAGAAAACGGTGAGCGCAGGAAAGAAACGGGCAAAAATTACTAAGAAATGGAAAAGAAATGGCTTGAAACTGCTTGGAAATTGACAAAAATATATTAGATAAGGAAATTTAAAAAGGCTTAAAACGGCTTGGAAATGGGCAAAAACGGGTTAGGCACTGAGAAAACTTGGTGAAAACGTGTGAGAAATTGACAAAAATGGGTTAGAAAAGGAAAAAAGTGTTTAAAAATGGTTCAGAAAAGGCAAGAAAAAAAGGCTTCCAATGGGTTAGAAATGGGCAAAAGCAGGTCAGAAATGGCCCAAAGTGTCAGAAAACAGGGAAGGAAAGGTCAAAAAATTCTAAGAAGAGAAAAGAAAAGGCTTAAAAACTGGAGGAAAGACAGAAAACAGGAAAAGAAAGGTCAAAAAATTCTAAGAAGAGAAAAGAAAAGGCTTAAAACTGGAGGAAAGACAGAAAACAGGAAAAGAAAGGTCAAAAAATTCTAAGAAGAGAAAAGAAAAGGCTTAAAACTGGATGAAACCTAAAAAATGGGATAGATATATCCCAAAGCGGCAGAAAACTGGAAAAGAAAGGTCAAAAAATTGCAGGAAAAGGAAATAAAGAGGCTTAAATCTGGTTGAAACCTGCAAAAACAGGGTAGAAATGGCCAAAACTGGCTTCAAACGGGTTGAAAGGGGGTAAAAATAGGATCGTAATGGCCAAAAGTGGCTGAAAATGTGATTCAAATGGGCAAAAAGGGATAGGAACGGTAAAAACTGTTTAGAAACAGCCAGAACTGGCTTATAAGGGGCTAGAAAAGGGCAACAGCAGGCTAGAAAGGGCCAGAAGACGGTGAGCGCAGGAAAGAAACGGGCAAAAATTACTAAGAAATGGAAAAGAAATGGCTTGAAACTGCTTGGAAATTGACAAAAATATGTTAGATAAGGAAATTTAAAAAGGCTTAAAACGGCTTGGAAATGGGCAAAAACGGGTTAGGCACTGAGAAAATTTGGTGAAAACGTGTGAGAAATTGACAAAAGTGGGTTAGAAAAGGAAAAAAGGGTTTAAAAATGGTTCAGAAAAGGCAAGAAAAAAAGGCTTCCAATGGGTTAGAAATGGGCAAAAGCAGGTCAGAAATGGCCCAAAGTGTCAGAAAACAGGGAAGGAAAGGTCAAAAAATTCTAAGAAGAGAAAAGAATAGGCTTAAAACTGGAGGAAAGACAGAAAACAGGAAAAGAAAGGTCAAAAAATTCTAAGAAGAGAAAAGAAAAGGCTTAAAACTGGATGAAACCTAAAAAATGGGATAGATATGTCCCAAAGCGGCAGAAAACTGGAAAGGAAATGCCAAAAAATGGTAAGAAAAGGAAAAAAGAGGCTTAAATCTGGTTGAAACCTGCAAAAACAGGGTAGAAACGGCCAAACCTGGCTTGAAACAGGTTGAAAGGGGGCAAAAGTAGGAAAGAAATGTCCAAAAGTGGCTGAAAATGTGATTCAAATGGGCAAAAAGGGATAGGCACGGTAAAAAACTGTTTAGAAACAGCCAGAACTGGCTTATAAGGGGCTAGAAAAGGGCAACACCAGGCTAGAAAGGGCCAGAAAACGGTGAGCGCAGGAAAGAAACGGGCAAAAATTACTAAGAAATGGAAAAGAAATGGCTTGAAACTGCTTGGAAATTGACAAAAATATGTTAGATAAGGAAATTTAAAAAGGCTTAAAACGGCTTGGAAATGGGCAAAAACGGGTTAGGCACTGAGAAAATTTGGTGAAAACGTGTGAGAAATTGACAAAAATGGGTTAGAAAAGGAAAAAAAGGGTTTAAAAATGGTTCAGAAAAGGCAAGAAAAAAAGGCTTCCAATGGGTTAGAAATGGGCAAAAGCAGGTCAGAAATGGCCCAAAGTGCCAGAAAACAGGAAAAGAAAGGTCAAAAAATTCTAAGAAGAGAAAAGAAAAGGCTTAAAACCGGATGAAACCTAAAAAATGGGATAGATATGTCCCAAAGCGGCAGAAAACTGGAAAGGAAAGGTCAAAAAATGGTAAGAAAAGGAAAAAAGAGGCTTAAATCTGGTTGAAACCTGCAAAAACAGGGTAGAAACGGCCAAAACTGGCTTCAAAACGGGTTGAAAGGGGGCAAAAATAGGATCGTAATGGCCAAAAGTGGCTGAAAATGTGATTCAAATGGGCAAAAAGGGATAGGCACGGTAAAAACAGTTTAGAAACAGCCAGAACTGGCTTATAAGGGGTAGAAAAGGGCAACAGCAGGCTAGAAAGGGCCAGAAGACGGTGAACGCAGGAAAGAAACGGGCAAAAATTACTAAGAAATGGAAAAGAAATGGCTTGAAACTGCTTGGAAATTGACAAAAATATGTTAGATAAGGAAATTTAAAAAGGCTTAAAACGGCTTGGAAATGGGCAAAAACGGGTTAGGCACTGAGATAATTTGGTGAAAACGTGTGAGAAATTGACAAAAATGGGTTAGAAAAGGAAAAAAGGGTTTAAAAATGGTTCAGAAAAGGCAAGAAAAAAAGGCTTCCAATGGGTTAGAAATGGGCAAAAGCAGGTCAGAAATGGCCCAAAGTGACAGAAAACAGGGAAGGAAAGGTCAAAAAATTCTAAGAAGAGAAAAGAAAAGGCTTAAAACTGGAGGAAAGACAGAAAACAGGAAAAGAAAGGTCAAAAATTTCTAAGAACAGAAAAGAAAAGGCTTAAAACTGGATGAAACCTAAAAAATGGGATAGATATGTCCCATAGCGGCAGAAAACTGGAAAGGAAAGGCCAAAAAATGGTATGAAAAGGAAAAAAAGAGGCTTAAATCTGGTTGAAACCTGCAAAAACAGGGTAGAAACGGCCAAACCTGGCTTCAAACGGGTTGAAAGGGGGCAAAAGTAGGATAGAAATGTCCAAAAGTGGCTGAAAATGTGATTCAAATGGGCAAAAAGGGATAGGAACGGTAAAAACTGATTAGAAACAGCCAGAACTGGCTTATAAGGGGCTAGAAAAGGGCAACAGCAGGCTAGAAAGGGCCAGAAAACGGTGAGCGCAGGAAAGAAACGGGCAAAAATTACTAAGAAATGGAAAAGAAATGGCTTGAAACTGCTTGGAAATTGACAAAAATATGTTAGGTAAGGAAATTTTAAAAGGCTTAAAACGGCTTGGAAATGGGCAAAAACGGGTTAGGCACTGAGATAATTTGGTGAAAACGTGTGAGAAATTGACAAAAATGGGTTAGAAAAGGAAAAAAGGGTTTAAAAATGGTTCAGAAAAGGCAAGAAAAAAAGGCTTCCAATGGGTTAGAAATGGGCAAAAGCAGGTCAGAAATGGCCCAAAGTGCCAGAAAACAGGAAAAGAAAGGTCAAAAAATTCTAAGAAGAGAAAAGAAAAGGCTTAAAACTGGATGAAACCTAAAAAATGGGATAGATATGTCCCAAAGCGGCAGAAATCTGGAAAGGAAATGCCAAAAAATGGTAAGAAAAGGAAAAAAGAGGCTTAAATCTGGTTGAAACCTGCAAAAACAGGGTAGAAACGGCCAAACCTGGCTTCACACGGGTTGAAAGGGGGCAAAAGTAGGATAGAAATGTCCAAAAGTGGCTGAAAATGTGATTCAAATGGGCAAAAAGGGATAGGCACGGTAAAAACTGTTTAGAAACAGCCAGAACTGGCTTATAAGGGGCTAGAAAAGGGCAACACCAGGCTAGAAAGGGCCAGAAAACGGTGAGCGCAGGAAAGAAACGGGCAAAAATTACTAAGAAATGGAAAAGAAATGGCTTGAAACTGCTTGGAAATTGACAAAAATATGTTAGATAAGGAAATTTAAAAAGGCTTAAAACGGCTTGGAAATGGGCAAAAACGGGTTAGGCACTGAGAAAATTTGGTGAAAACGTGTGAGAAATTGACAAAAATGGGTTAGAAAAGGAAAAAAGGGTTTAAAAATGGTTCAGAAAAGGCAAGAAGAAAAGGCTTCCAATGGGTTAGAAATGGGCAAAAGCAGGTCGGAAATGGCCCAAAGTGCCAGAAAACAGGAAAAGAAAGGTCAAAAAATTCTAAGAAGAGAAAAGAAAAGGCTTAAAACCGGATGAAACCTAAAAAATGGGATAGATATGTCCCAAAGCGGCAGAAAACTGGAAAGGAAAGGTCAAAAAAATGGTAAGAAAAGGAAAAAAGAGGCTTAAATCTGGTTGAAACCTGCAAAAACAGGGTAGAAACGGCCAAAACTGGCTTCAAACGGGTTGAAAGGGGGCAAAAATAGGATCGTAATGGCCAAAAGTGGCTGAAAATGTGATTCAAATGGGCAAAAAGGGATAGGCACGGTAAAAAACAGTTTAGAAACAGCCAGAACTGGCTTATAAGGGGTAGAAAAGGGCAACAGCAGGCTAGAAAGGGCCAGAAGACGGTGAACGCAGGAAAGAAACGGGCAAAAATTACTAAGAAATGGAAAAGAAATGGCTTGAAACTGCTTGGAAATTGACAAAAATATGTTAGATAAGGAAATTTAAAAAGGCTTAAAACGGCTTGGAAATGGGCAAAAACGGGTTAGGCACTGAGATAATTTGGTGAAAACGTGTGAGAAATTGACAAAAATGGGTTAGAAAAGGAAAAAAGGGTTTAAAAATGGTTCAGAAAAGGCAAGAAAAAAAGGCTTCCAATGGGTTAGAAATGGGCAAAAGCAGGTCAGAAATGGCCCAAAGTGACAGAAAACAGGGAAGGAAAGGTCAAAAAATTCTAAGAAGAGAAAAGAAAAGGCTTAAAACTGGAGGAAAGACAGAAAAACAGGAAAAGAAAGGTCAAAAATTTCTAAGAACAGAAAAGAAAAGGCTTAAAACTGGATGAAACCTAAAAAATGGGATAGATATGTCCCATAGCGGCAGAAAACTGGAAAGGAAAGGCCAAAAAATGGTATGAAAAGGAAAAAAAGAGGCTTAAAATCTGGTTGAAACCTGCAAAAACAGGGTAGAAACGGCCAAACCTGGCTTCAAACGGGTTGAAAGGGGGGCAAAAGTAGGATAGAAATGTCCAAAAGTGGCTGAAAATGTGATTCAAATGGGCAAAAAGGGATAGGAACGGTAAAAACTGATTAGAAACAGCCAGAACTGGCTTATAAGGGGCTAGAAAAGGGCAACAGCAGGCTAGAAAGGGCCAGAAAACGGTGAGCGCAGGAAAGAAACGGGCAAAAATTACTAAGAAATGGAAAAGAAATGGCTTGAAACTGCTTGGAAATTGACAAAAATATGTTAGGTAAGGAAATTTTAAAAGGCTTAAAACGGCTTGGAAATGGGCAAAAACGGGTTAGGCACTGAGATAATTTGGTGAAAACGTGTGAGAAATTGACAAAAATGGGTTAGAAAAGGAAAAAAGGGTTTAAAAATGGTTCAGAAAAGGCAAGAAAAAAAGGCTTCCAATGGGTTAGAAATGGGCAAAAGCAGGTCAGAAATGGCCCAAAGTGCCAGAAAACAGGAAAAGAAAGGTCAAAAAATTCTAAGAAGAGAAAAGAAAAGGCTTAAAACTGGATGAAACCGAAAAAATGGGATAGATATGTCCCATAGCGGCAGAAAACTGGAAAGGAAATGCCAAAAAAATGGTAAGAAAAGGAAAAAAGAGGCTTAAATCTGGTTGAAACCTGCAAAAACAGGGTAGAAACGGCCAAACCTGGCTTCACACGGGTTGAAAGGGGGCAAAAGTAGGATAGAAATGTCCAAAAGTGGCTGAAAATGTGATTCAAATGGGCAAAAAGGGATAGGAACGGTAAAAACTGTTTAGAAACAGCCAGAACTGGCTTATAAGGGGCTAGAAAAGGGCAACACCAGGCTAGAAAGGGCCAGAAGACAATGAACGCAGGAAAGAAACGGGCAAAAATTACTAAGAAATGGAAAAGAAATGGCTTGAAACTGCTTGGAAATTGACAAAAATATGTTAGATAAGGAAATTTAAAAAGGCTTAAAACGGCTTGGAAATGGGCAAAAACGGGTTAGGCACTGAGAAAATTTGGTGAAAACGTTTGAGAAATTGACAAAAGTGGGTTAGAAAAGGAAAAAAGGGTTTAAAAATGGTTCAGAAAAGGCAAGAAAAAAAGGCTTCCAATGGGTTAGAAATGGGCAAAAGCAGGTCAGAAATGGCCCAAAGTGTCAGAAAACAGGGAAGGAAAGGTCAAAAAATTCTAAGAAGAGAAAAGAAAAGGCTTAAAACTGGATGAAACCTAAAAAATGGGATAGATATGTCCCAAAGCGGCAGAAATCTGGAAAGGAAAGGTCAAAAATTTGTAGGAAAAGGAAAAAAGAGGCTTAAATCTGGTTGAAACCTGCAAAAACAGGGTAGAAAACGGCCAAACCTGGCTTCACACGGGTTGAAAGGGGGCAAAAGTAGGATAGAAATGTCCAAAAGTGGCTGAAAATGTGATTCAAATGGCAGAAAGGGATAGGCACGGTAAAAACTGTTTAGAAACAGCCAGAACTGGCTTATAAGGGGCTAGAAAAGGGCAACACCAGGCTAGAAAGGGCCAGAAGACGGTAAACGCAGGAAAGAAACGGGCAAAAATTACTGAGAAATAAAAAAGTATTGCCTTGAAACTGCTTAGAAATTGACAAAAATATGTAAGATAAGGAAATTTAAAAAGGCTTAAAACGGCTTGGAAATGGGCAAAAACGGGTTAGGCACTGAGAAAATTTGGTGAAAACGTGTGAGAAATTGACAAAAATGGGTTAGAAAAGGAAAAAAGGGTTTAAAAATGGTTCAGAAAAGGCAAGAAAAAAAAGGCTTCCAAAGGGTTTAGACATGGGCAAAAGCAGGTCAGAAATGGCCCAAAGTGCCAGAAAACAGGAAAAGAAAGGTCAAAAAATTCTAAGAAGAGAAAAGAAAAGGCTTAAAACCGGATGAAACCTAAAAAATGGGATAGATATGTCCCAAAGCGGCAGAAAACTGGAAAGGAAAGGTCAAAAAATTGTAGGAAAAGGAAAAAAAAGAGGCTTAAATCTGGTTGAAAACCTGCAAAAACAGGCTAGAAACGGCCAAAACTGGCTTCACACGGGTTGAAAGGGGGCAAAAATAGGATCGTAATGGCCAAAAGTGGCTGAAAATGTGATTCAAATGGGCAAAAAGGGATAGGAACGGTAAAAACTGTTTAGAAACAGCCAGAACTGGCTTATAAGGGGCTAGAAAAGGGCAACAGCAGGTTAGAAAGGGCCAGAAAACGGTGAGCGCAGGAAAGAAACGGGCAAAAATTACTAAGAAATGGAAAAGAAATGGCTTGAAACTGCTTGGAAATTGACAAAAATATGTTAGATAAGGAAATTTAAAAAGGCTTAAAACGGCTTGGAAATGGGCAAAAACGGGTTAGGCACTGAGAAAACTTGGTGAAAACGTGTGAGAAATTGACAAAAATGGGTTAGAAAAGGAAAAAAGGGTTTAAAAATGGTTCAGAAAAGGCAAGAAAAAAAGGCTTCCAATGGGTTAGAAATGGGCAAAAGCAGGTCAGAAATGGCCCAAAGTGTCAGAAAACAGGGAAGGAAAGGTCAAAAAATTCTAAGAAGAGAAAAGAAAAGGCTTAAAACTGGAGGAAAGACAGAAAACAGGAAAAGAAAGGTCAAAAAATTCTAAGAAGAGAAAAGAAAAAGCTTAAAACTGGAGGAAAGACAGAAAACAGGAAAAGAAAGGTCAAAAAATTCTAAGAAGAGAAAAGAAAAGGCTTAAAACTGGATGAAACCTAAAAAATGGGATAGATATATCCCAAAGCGGCAGAAAACTGGAAAAGAAAGGTCAAAAAATTGCAGGAAAAGGAAATAAAGAGGCTTAAATCTGGTTGAAACCTGCAAAAACAGGGTAGAAATGGCCAAAACTGGCTTCAAACGGGTTGAAAGGGGGCAAATATAGGATCGTAATGGCCAAAAGTGGCTGAAAATGTGATTCAAATGGGCAAAAAAGGGATAGGAACGGTAAAAACTGTTTAGAAACAGCCAGAACTGGCTTATAAGGGCTAGAAAAGGGCAACAGCAGGCTAGAAAGGGCCAGAAGACGGTGAACGCAGGAAAGAAACGGGCAAAAATTACTAAGAAATGGAAAAGAAATGGCTTGAAACTGCTTGGAAATTGACAAAAATATGTTAGATAAGGAAATTTAAAAAGGCTTAAAACGGCTTGGAAATGGGCAACAACGGGTTAGGCACTGAGAAAATTTGGTGAAAACGTGTGAGAAATTGACAAAAGTGGGTTAGAAAAGGAAAAAAAGTGTTTAAAAAATGGTTCAGAAAAGGCAAGAAAAAAAGGCTTCCAATGGGTTAGAAATGGGCAAAAGCAGGTCAGAAAATGGCCCAAAGTGTCAGAAAACAGGGAAGGAAAGGTCAAAAAATTCTAAGAAGAGAAAAGAATAGGCTTAAAACTGGAGGAAAGACAGAAAACAGGAAAAGAAAGGTCAAAAAATTCTAAGAAGAGAAAAGAAAAGGCTTAAAAACTGGATGAAACCTAAAAATGGGATAGATATGTCCCAAAGCGGCAGAAAACTGGAAAGGAAATGCCAAAAAAATGGTAAGAAAAGGAAAAAAGAGGCTTAAATCTGGTTGAAACCTGCAAAAACAGGGTAGAAACGGCCAAACCTGGCTTGAAACAGGTTGAAAGGGGGCAAAAAGTAGGAAAGAAATGTCCAAAAGTGGCTGAAAATGTGATTCAAATGGGCAAAAAAGGGATAGGCACGGTAAAAACTGTTTAGAAACAGCCAGAACTGGCTTATAAGGGGCTAGAAAAGGGCAACACCAGGCTAGAAAGGGCCAGAAGACGGTGAACGCAGGAAAGAAAACGGGCCAAAAATTACTAAGAAATGGAAAAGAAATGGCTTGAAACTGCTTGGAAATTGACAAAAATATGTTAGATAAGGAAATTTAAAAAGGCTTAAAACGGCTTGGAAATGGGCAAAAACGGGTTAGGCACTGAGAAAATTTGGTGAAAACGTGTGAGAAATTGACAAAAATGGGTTAGAAAAGGAAAAAAGGGTTTAAAAATGGTTCAGAAAAGGCAAGAAAAAAAAGGCTTCCAATGGGTTAGAAATGGGCAAAAGCAGGTCAGAAATGGCCCAAAGTGCCAGAAAACAGGAAAAGAAAGGTCAAAAAATTCTAAGAAGAGAAAAGAAAAGGCTTAAAACCGGATGAAACCTAAAAAATGGGATAGATATGTCCCAAAGCGGCAGAAATCTGGAAAGGAAAGGTCAAAAATTTGTAGGAAAAGGAAAAAAAAGAGGCTTAAAATCTGGTTGAAACCTGCAAAAAACAGGGTAGAAACGGCCAAAACTGGCTTCACACGGGTTGAAAACGGGGCAAATATAGGATCGTAATGGCCAAAAGTGGCTGAAAATGTGATTCAAATGGGCAAAAAAGGGATAGGAACGGTAAAAACTGTTTAGAAACAGCCAGAACTGGCTTATAAGGGGCTAGAAAAGGGCAACAGCAGGCTAGAAAGGGCCAGAAGAACGGTGAACGCAGGAAAGAAACGGGCAAAAATTACTAAGAAATGGAAAAGAAATGGCTTGAAAACTGCTTGGAAATTGACAAAAATATGTTAGATAAGGAAATTTAAAAGGCTTAAAACGGCTTGGAAATGGGCAAAAACGGGTTAGGCACTGAGATAATTTGGTGAAAACGTGTGAGAAATTGACAAAAATGGGTTAGAAAAGGAAAAAAGGGTTTAAAAATGGTTCAGAAAAGGCAAGAAAAAAAGGCTTCCAATGGGTTAGAAATGGGCAAAAAGCAGGTCAGAAATGGCCCAAAGTGACAGAAAACAGGGAAGGAAAGGTCAAAAAATTCTAAGAAGAGAAAAGAAAAGGCTTAAAACTGGAGGAAAGACAGAAAACAGGAAAAGAAAGGTCAAAAATTTCTAAGAACAGAAAAGAAAAGGCTTAAAACTGGATGAAACCTAAAAAATGGGATAGATATGTCCCAAAGCGGCAGAAATCTGGAAAGGAAAGGTCAAAAATTTGTAGGAAAAGGAAAAAAGAGGCTTAAATCTGGTTGAAAACCTGCAAAAACAGGGTAGAAACGGCCAAACCTGGCTTCACACGGGTTGAAAGGGGGCAAAAGTAGGATAGAAATGTCCAAAAGTGGCTGAAATGTGATTCAAATGGGCAAAAAGGGATAGGGAACGGTAAAAACTGTTTAGAAACAGCCAGAACTGGCTTATAAGGGGCTAGAAAAGGGCAACACCAGGCTAGAAAGGGCCAGAAGACGGTAAACGCAGGAAAGAAACGGGCAAAAATTACTGAGAAATAAAAAAGTATTGCCTTGAAACTGCTTAGAAATTGACAAAAATATGTAAGATAAGGAAATTTAAAAAGGCTTAAAACGGCTTGGAAATGGGCAAAAACGGGTTAGGCACTGAGAAAAAATTGGTGAAAACGTGTGAGAAATTGACAAAAATGGGTTAGAAAAGGAAAAAAAGGGTTTAAAAATGGTTCAGAAAAGGCAAGAAAAAAAAGGCTTCCAATGGGTTAGAAATGGGCAAAAGCAGGTCAGAAATGGCCCAAAGTGCCAGAAAACAGGAAAAGAAAGGTCAAAAAATTCTAAGAAGAGAAAAGAAAAGGCTTAAAAACCGGATGAAACCTAAAAAATGGGATAGATATGTCCCAAAGCGGCAGAAAAACTGGAAAGGAAAGGTCAAAAAAAATTGTAGGAAAAGGAAAAAAAAAAGAGGCTTAAAAATCTGGTTGAAAACCTGCAAAAACAGGCTAGAAACGGCCAAAAACTGGCTTCACACACGGGTTGAAAGGGGGCAAAAATAGGATCGTAATGGCCAAAAGTGGCTGAAAATGTGATTCAAATGGGCAAAAAGGGATAGGAACGGTAAAAAACTGTTTAGAAACAGCCAGAACCTGGCTTATAAGGGGCTAGAAAAGGGCAACAGCAAGGTTAGAAAGGGGCCAAGAAAACGGTGAGCGCAGGAAAGAAACGGGCAAAAAATTACTAAGAAATGGAAAAGAAATGGCTTGAAACTGCTTGGAAATTGACAAAAATATGTTAGATAAGGAAATTTAAAAAGGCTTAAAACGGCTTGGAAATGGGCAAAAACGGGTTAGGCACTGAGAAAACTTGGTGAAAACGTGTGAGGAAATTGACAAAAATGGGTTAGAAAAGGAAAAAAGGGTTTAAAAATGGTTCAGAAAAGGCAAGAAAAAAAGGCTTCCAATGGGTTAGAAATGGGCAAAAAGCAGGTCAGAAATGGCCCAAAGTGCTCAGAAAACAGGGAAAAGAAAGGTCAAAAAATTCTAAGAAGAGAAAAGAAAAGGCTTAAAACGGAATTTAGTGAAACCTAAAAAATGGGATAAGATATGTCCCAAAGCGGCAGAAAACTGGAACAGGAAGGTCAAAAAATTTTAGGAAAAGCGAAAAAAAGAGGCTTCTTAAATCTGGTTGAAACCTGCAAAAAACAGGGTCAGGTAGAAACGGCCCCAAACTGGCTTCAAACGGGTTTGAATTTGATGAAGGGGGCAAAAATAGGGATCTCAATGGTTCCCAAAGTGGCTGGAAAAAATGTGATTCAAATGGGCAAAAAGGGATAGGAACGGTAAAAACTGTTTAGAAACAGCCAGAACTGGCTTATAAGGGGCTAGAAAAAGGGCAACAGCAGGCTAGAAAGGGCCAGAAGACGGTGAACGCAGGAAAGAAACGGGCAAAAATTACTAGAAATGGAAAAGAAATGGCTTGAAACTGCTTGGAAATTGACAAAAATATGTTAGATAAGGAAATTTAAAAAGGCTTAAAACGGCTTGGAAATGGGCAAAAAACGGGTTAGGCACTGAGAAAATTGGTGAAAACGTGTGGAGAAATTGACAAAAGTGGGTTAGAAAAGGAAAAAAAGTGTTTAAAAATGGTTCAGAAAAGGCAAGAAAAAAAAGGCTTCCAATGGGGTTAGAAATGGGCAAAAGCAGGTCAGAAATGGGCCCAAAGTGTCCAGAAAACAGGAAGGAAAGGTCAAAAAATTCTAAGAAGAGAAAAGAATAGGCTTAAAAACTGGAAGGAAAGACAGAAAAACAGGAAAAAGAAAGGTCAAAAAAATTCTAAGAAGAGAAAAGAAAAGGCTTAAAACTGATGAAACCTAAAAAATGGGATAGATTATGTCCCAAAGCGGCGAAAACTGGAAAGGAAATGCCAAAAAAAATGGTAAGAAAAAAAAAGGAAAAAAGAGGCTTAAAATCTGGTTGAAACCTGCAAAAACAGGGTAGAAACGGCCGGAAACCTGGCTTCACAGGAGCGGGTTGAAAGGGGGCAAAAGTAGGATAGAAATGTCCAAAGTGGCTGAAAAATGTGATTCAAATGGGCAAAAAAAGGGATAGGAACGGTAAAAACTGTTTAGAAACAGCCAGAACTGGCTATAAGGGGCTAGAAAAGGGCAACAGCCAGGCTAGAAAGGGCCAGAAGAACGGTAGAACGCAGGAAAGAAACGGGCAAAAAGATTACTGAGAAATAAAAAAGTATTGCTTGAAACTGCTTAGAAAATTGACAAAAATATGTAAGATAAGGAAATTTAAAAAGGCTTAAAACGGCTTGGAAATGGGCAAAAACGGGTTAGGCACTGAGAAAATTTGGTGAAAACGTGTGAGAAATTGACAAAAATGGGTTAGAAAAGGAAAAAAAGGGTTTAAAAATGGTTCAGAAAAGGCAAGAAAAAAAGGCTTCCAATGGGTTAGAAATGGGCAAAAAGCAGGTCAGAAATGGCCCAAAGTGGCAGGAAAACAGGAAAAGAAAGGTCAAAAAATTCTAAGAAGAGAAAAGAAAAGGCTTAAAACCGGATGAAACCTAAAAAATGGGATAGATATGTCCCAAAGCGGCAGAAAACTGGAAAGGAAAGGTCAAAAAATTGTAGGAAAAGGAAAAAAAAGAGGCTTAAATCTGGTTGAAAACCTGCAAAAACAGGGCTAGAAACGGCCAAAACTGGCTTCACACGGGTTGAAAGGGGGCAAAAATAGGATCGTAATGCCAAAAGTGGCTGAAAATGTGATTCAAATGGGCAAAAAGGGGATAGGAACGGTAAAAAACTGTTTAGAAACAGCCAGAACTGGCTTATAAGGGGCTAGAAAAGGGCAACAGCAGGCTAGAAAGGGCCAGAAATACGGTGAGCGCAGGAAAGAAACGGGCAAAAATTACTAAGAAATGGAAAAGAAATGGCTTGAAACTGCTTGGAAATTGACAAAAATATGTTAGATAAGGAAATTAAAAAGGCTTTAAAACGGCTTGGAAATGGGCAAAAACGGGTTAGGCACTGAGAAAATTTGGTGAAAAAGTGTGGAGAAATTGACAAAAATGGGTATAGAAAAGGAAAAAAGCGGTTTAAAAATGGTTCAGAAAAGGCAAGAAAAAAAAGGCTTCCCAATGCGGTTAGAAATGGGCAAAAGCAGGTCAGAAATGGCCCAAAGTGCCAGAAAACAGGAAAGAAAGGTCAAAAAAATTTAAGAAGAGAAAAGAAAAGGCTTAAAACCCGGATATCGAAACCTAAAAACCTAAAAAATGGGATAGATATGATTCCCCAAACAGCGGGAGAAAACTTGGAAAGGAAGGGTCAAAAATTTAGGAGGAAAGGAAAAAAAAGAGGTCCTATATAATCTGGGTTGAAACCTGCAAAAAACAGGGTAGAAACGGCCAAAACTGGCTTCAAACGGGTTGAAAGGGGGCAAAAATAGGATCGTAATGGCCAAAAGTGCTGAAAATGTGATTCAAATGGGCAAAAAGGGATAGGAACGGTAAAAACTGTTTAGAAACAGCCAGAACTGGGCTTATAAGGGGCTAGTAACAAGGGCAACACCAGGCTAGAAAGGGCCAGAAAACGGTGAGCGCAGGAAAGAAGAACGGGCAAAAATTACTAGAAATTGGAAAAGAAAATGGCTTTGAAACTGCTTGGCAAATTGACAAATATATGCTTAGGATAAGGAAATTTAAAAAGGCTTAAAACGGCTTGGGAAATGGGCAAAAACGGGTTAGGCACTGAGATAAATTTGGTGAAAACGTGTGAGAAATTGACAAAAATGGGTTAGAAAAGGAAAAAAGGGTTTACAAATGGTTCAGAAAAGGCAAGAAAAAAAGGCTTCCAATGGTTTAGAAATGGGCAAAAGCAGGTCAGAAATGGCCCAAAGTGCCAGAAAACAGTGAAGGAAAGGTCAAAAATTTCTAAGAAGAGAAAAGAAAAGGCTTAAAACCGGATGAAACCTAAAAAAATGGGATAGATATGTCCCAAAGCGGCAGGAAAACTGGAAAGGAAAGGTCAAAAAATTGTAGGAAAAGGAAAAAAAGAGGCTTAAATCTGGTTTGAAACCTGCAAAACAGGGTAGAAACGGCCAAAACTGGCTTCAAACGGGTTGAAAGGGGGCAAAAATAGGATCGTAATGGCCAAAAGTGGCTGAAAATGTGATTCAAATGGGCAAAAAGGGATAGGAACGGTAAAAAACTGTTTAGAAACAGCCAGAACTGGCTTATAAGGGGCTAGGAAAAGGGCAACAGCCAGGCTAGAAAGGGCCAGAATACGGTGAGCGCAGGAAAGAAACGGGCAAAAATTACTAAGAAATGGAAAAGAAATGGCTTGAAACTGCTTGGAAATTGACAAAAATATGTTAGATAAGGAAATTTAAAAAGGCTTAAAACGGCTTGGAAATGGGCAAAAACGGGTTAGGCACTGAGAAATTTGGTGAAAACGTGTGAGAAATTGACAAAAATGGGTTAGAAAAGGAAAAAAGGGTTTAAAAATGGTTCAGAAAAGGCAAGAAAAAAAAGGCTTCCAATGGGTTAGAAATGGGCAAAAGCAGGTCAGAAATGGCCCCAAAGTGCCAGGAAAACAGGAAAAGAAAGGTCAAAAAATTGAAGCTTAAAACAGATGAAACCTAAAAAATGGATAGATATGTCCCAAAGCGGCAGAAAAACTGGAAAGGAAAGGTCAAAAATAAATTGTAGGAAAAGGAAAAAAAGAGGCTTAAATCTGGTTGAAACCTGCAAAAACAGGGTAATAGAACTGGCCAAAACTGGCTTTCAAACGGGTTTGAAAGGGGGGCACAAAATAGGATCGAATGGCCAAAAGTGGCTGAAAATGTGATTCAAATGGGCAAAAAGGGATAGGAACGGTAAAAACTGTTTAGAAACAGCCAGAACTGGCTTATAAGGGGCTTAGAAAAGGGCAACAGCAGGCTAGAAAGTGGCCAGAAAACGGTGAGCGCAGGAAAGAAACGGGCAAAAATTACTAAGAAATGGAAAAGAAATGGCTTGAAAACTGCTTGGAAATTGACAAAAATATGTTAGATAAGGAAATTTAAAAAGGCTTAAAACGGCTTGGAAATGGGCAAAAACGGGTTAGGCACTGAGAAATTTGGTGAAAACGTGTGAGAAATTGACAAAAATGGGTTAGAAAAGGAAAAAAGGGTTTAAAAATGGTTCAGAAAAGGCAAGAAAAAAAGGCTTCCAATGGGTTAGAAATGGGCAAAAGCAGGTCAGAAATGGCCCAAAGTGCCAGAAAACAGGGAAGGAAAGGTCAAAAAATTCTAAGAAGAGAAAAGAAAAGGCTTAAAACCGGATGAAACCTAAAAAATGGGATAGATATGTCCCAAAGCGGCAGAAAACTGGAAAGGAAAGGTCAAAAAATTGTAGGAAAAGGAAAAAAAGAGGCTTAAATCTGGTTGAAACCTGCAAAAACAGGGTAGAAACGGCCCAAACTGGCTTCAAACGGGTTGAAAGGGGGCAAAAATAGGATCGTAAATGGCCAAAAGTGGCTGAAAATGTGATTCAAATGGGCAAAAAGGGATAGGAACGGTAAAAACTGTTTAGAAACAGCCAGAACTGGCTTATAAGGGCTAGAAAAGGGCAACAGCAGGCTAGAAAGGGCCAGAAAACGGTGAGCGCAGGAAAGAAACGGGCAAAAATTACTAAGAAATGGAAAAGAAATGGCTTGAAACTGCTTGGAAATTGACAAAAATATGTTAGATAAGGAAATTTAAAAAGGCTTTAAAACGGCTTGGAAATGGGCAAAAAACGGGTTAGGCACTGAGAAAATTTGGTGAAAACGTTGTGAGAAATTGACAAAAATGGGTTAGAAAAGGAAAAAAGGGTTTAAAAATGGTTCAGAAAAGGCAAGAAAAAAAGGCTTCCAATGGGTTAGAAAAGGGCAAAAGCAGGTCAGAAATGGCCCAAAGTGCCAGAAAACAGGAAAAGAAAGGTCAAAAAAATTCTAAGAAGAGAAAAGAAAAGGCTTAAAACCGGATGAAACCTAAAAAATGGGATAGATATGTCCCAAAGCGGCAGAAAACTGGAAAGGAAAGGTCAAAAAAATTGTAGGAAAAGGAAAAAAAAGAGGCTTAAATCTGGTTGAAACCTTGCAAAAACAGGGTAGAGAAACGGCCAAAACTGGCTTCAAACGGGTTGAAAGGGGGCAAAAATAGGATCGATAATGGCCAAAAGTGGCTGAAAATGTGATTCAAATGGGCAAAAAGGGATAGGAACGGTAAAAACTGTTTAGAAACAGCCAGAACTGGCTTATAAGGGGCTAGAAAAAGGGCAACACCAGGCTAGAAAATGGCCAGAATACGGTGAGCGCAGGAAAGAAACGGGCAAAAAATTACTAAGAAATGGAAAGAAATGGCTTGAAACTGCTTGGAAATTGACAAAAATATGTTAGATAAGGAATTTAAAAAGGCTTAAAAACGGCTTGGGAAATGGGCAAAACGGGTATGGCACTGAGAAATTTGGTGAAAACGTGTGAGAAATTGACAAAAATGGGTTAGAAAAGGAAAAAAGGGTTTTAAAAATGGTTCAGAAAAGGCAAGAAAAAAAGGCTTCCAATGGGTTAGAAATGGGCAAAAGCAGGTCAGAAATGGCCCAAAGTGCCAGAAAACAGGAAGGAAAGGTCAAAAAATTCGAAGAAGAGAAAAGAAAAGGCTTAAAACTGGATGAAACCTACAAAATGGGAAAGATCAATGTCCCAAAGCGGCAGAAACTGGAAAGGAAAAGGTCAAAAAAATTGTAGGAAAAGGAAAAAAAAGGAGGCTTAAATCTGGTTGAAACCTGCAAAAACAGGTAGAAACGGCCAAAACTGGCTTCACCAGGGTTGAAAGGGGGCAAAATAGGGATCGTAATGGCCAAAAGTGGCTGAAATGTGATTCAAATGGGCAAAAGGGATAGGAACGGTAAAAAACTGTTTAGAACAGCCAGAACTGGCTTATAAGGGGCTAGAAAAGGGCAACACCAGGCTAGAAAGGCCAGAAAACGGTAGCGCAGGAAGAAACGGGCAACAAAATTACTAAGAAATGGAAAGAAATGGCTTGAAACTGCTTGGAAATTGACAAAAATATGTTAGATAAGGAATTTTAAAGGCTTAAAACGGCTTTGGAAATGGGCAAAACGGGTTAGGCACTGAGAAAATTTGGTGAAAACGGTGAGAAATTGACAAAATGGTTAGAAAAGGAAAAAAAGGGTTTAAAATGGTTCAGAAAGGCAAGAAAAAAAGCTTCCAATGGGTTAGAAATGGGCAAAAGCAGGTCAGAAATGGCCCAAAGTGCCAGAAAACAGGAAAAGAAAGGTCAAAAATTCTAAGAAGAGAAAAGAAAAGGCTTAAACCGGATGAAACCTGAACAATGGGATAAGATATGTCCCAAAGCGGCAGAAATCTAGGAAAGGAAAGGTCAAAAATTTGTAGGCAAATGAAAAAAAAAGGGGAAAGGCCTTAAATCTGGTTGAAACCTGCAAAACAGGGTAGAAACGGCCAAAACTGGCTTCACGACGGGTTGAAAGGGGGCAAATATAGGATCGTAATGGCCAAAAGTGGCTTGAAAATGTGATTCAAATGGGCAAAGGGATAGGGACGGTAAAAACCTGTTTAGAAAAACGCCAGAACTGACTTATAAGGGGGCTAGAAAATGGGCAACAGCAGGCTAGAAAGGGCCAGAACGGTGAGCGCAGGAAAGAAACGGGCAAAAAATTACTAAGAAATGAAAAGAAATGGCTTGAAACTGCTTGGAAATTGACAAAAAATAGTAGATAAGGAAATTTAAAAAGGATTAAAACGGCTTGGAAATGGGCAAAAACGGGTTAGGCACTGAGAAAATTTGGTGAAAACGTGTGAGAAATTGACAAAAAATGTGTTAGAAAAGAAAAAAAGGGTTTAAAAATGTCAGAAAAGGCAAGAAAAAAGGCTTCCAATGGTTAGAAATGGGCAAAAGCAGGTCAGAAAATGGCCCAAAGTGTCAGAAAACAGGAAGGAAAGGTCAAAAAATCTAAGAAGAGAAAAGAAAAGCTTAAAACTGGAGGAAAGACAGAAAACAG
>NW_022994357.1:0-60415 GCF_012275295.1 Melopsittacus undulatus | reverse complement strand
AGGGGGCACCCCAGCCATAATGTCAGACTGAGGGCACCCTAACCCTAATGTCGGGAAGAGGGCACCCCTAGCCCTAATGCCGGAGATGGGGGGGGGGGGGGGGGCCCTAACCCTAATGTCGGAAAGGGGGGACAATAAGCCTAATGCCGGAAAGTGGGTACCCTAACCCTAATGTCGGGCAGGGGGCACCCCAGCCATAATGTCAGACTGAGGGCACCCTAACCCTAATGTCGGGAAGAGGGCACCCTAGCCCTAATGCCGGAGATGGGGGGGGGGGGGGGGCCCTAACCCTAATGTCGGAAAGGGGGGGACAATAAGCCCTAATGGCGGAAAGTGGGTACCCTAACCCTAATGTCGGGCAGGGGGCACCCCAGCCATAATGTCAGACTGAGGGCACCCTAACCCTAATGGCGGGAAGAGGGCACCCCTAGCCCTAATGTCGGAGATAGGGGGGGGGGGGGGGGCCCTAACCCTAATGTCGGAAAGGGGGGACAATAAGCCTAATGGCGGAAAGTGGGTACCCTAACCCTAATGTCGGGAAGGGGGCACCCCAGCCATAATGTCAGACTGAGGGCACCCTAACCCTAATGGCGGGAAGAGGGCACCCCTAGCCCTAATGCCGGAGATAGGGGGGGGGGGGGGGGCCCTAACCCTAATGTCGGAAAGGGGGGACAATAAGCCTAATGGCGGAAAGTGGGTACCCTAACCCTAATGTCGGGCAGGGGGCACCCCAGCCATAATGTCAGACTGAGGGCACCCTAACCCTAATGGCGGGAAGAGGGCACCCCTAGCCCTAATGCCGGAGATAGGGGGGGGGGGGGGGGGGGGGGGCCCTAACCCTAATGTCGGAAAGGGGGGACAATAAGCCTAATGGCGGAAAGTGGGTACCCTAACCCTAATGTCGGGAAGGGGGCACCCCAGCCATAATGTCAGACTGAGGGCACCCTAACCCTAATGGCGGGAAGAGGGCACCCTAGCCCTAATGCCGGAGATGGGGGGGGGGGGGGGCCCTAACCCTAATGTCGGAAAGGGGGGGACAATAAGCCTAATGGCGGAAAGTGGGTACCCTAACCCTAATGTCGGGCAGGGGGCACCCCAGCCATAATGTCAGACTGAGGGCACCCTAACCCTAATGGCGGGAAGAGGGCACCCCTAGCCCTAATGCCGGAGATAGGGGGGGGGGGGGGGGGGCCCTAACCCTAATGTCGGAAAGGGGGGACAATAAGCCTAATGGCGGAAAGTGGGTACCCTAACCCTAATGTCGGGCAGGGGGCACCCCAGCCATAATGTCAGACTGAGGGCACCCTAACCCTAATGTCGGGAAGAGGGCACCCCTAGCCCTAATGCCGGAGATAGGGGGGGGGGGGGGGGGCCCTAACCCTAATGTCGGAAAGGGGGGACAATAAGCCTAATGGCGGAAAGTGGGTACCCTAACCCTAATGTCGGGAAGGGGGCACCCCAGCCATAATGTCAGACTGAGGGCACCCTAACCCTAATGGCGGGAAGAGGGCACCCTAGCCCTAATGCCGGAGATGGGGGGGGGGGGGGGCCCAAACCCTAATGTCGGAAAGGGGGGACAATAACCCAAATGGCGGAAAGTGGGTACCCTAACCCTAATGTCGGGCAGGGGGCACCCCAGCCATAATGTCAGACTGAGGGCACCCTAACCCTAATGGCGGGAAGAGGGCACCCTAGCCCTAATGCCGGAGATAGGGGGGGGGGGGGGGGCCCTAACCCTAATGTCGGAAAGGGGGGACAATAAGCCTAATGGCGGAAAGTGGGTACCCTAACCCTAATGTCGGGCAGGGGGCACCCCAGCCATAATGTCAGACTGAGGGCACCCTAACCCTAGTGGCGGGAAGAGGGCACCCTAGCCCTAATGCCGGAGATAGGGGGGGGGGGGGGGGGCCCTAACCCTAATGTCGGAAAGGGGGGACAATAAGCCTAATGGCGGAAAGTGGGTACCCTAACCCTAATGTCGGGCAGGGGGCACCCCAGCCATAATGTCAGACTGAGGGCACCCTAACCCTAATGTCGGGAAGAGGGCACCCCTAGCCCTAATGCCGGAGATAGGGGGGGGGGGGGGGGCCCTAACCCTAATGTCGGAAAGGGGGGACAATAAGCCTAATGGCGGAAAGTGGGTACCCTAACCCTAATGTCGGGCAGGGGGCACCCCAGCCATAATGTCAGACTGAGGGCAACCCTAACCCTAATGGCGGGAAGAGGGCACCCTAGCCCTAATGCCGGAGATAGGGGGGGGGGGGGGGGCCCAAACCCTAATGTCGGAAAGGGGGGACAATAAGCCTAATGGCGGAAAGTGGGTACCCTAACCCTAATGTCGGGCAGGGGGCACCCCAGCCATAATGTCAGACTGAGGGCACCCTAACCCTAAGTGGCGGGAAGAGGGCACCCTAGCCCTAATGCCGGAGATGGGGGGGGGGGGGGGGGCCCTAACCCTAATGTCGGAAAGGGGGGACAATAAGCCTAATGGCGGAAAGTGGGTACCCTAACCCTAATGTCGGGCAGGGGGCACCCCAGCCATAATGTCAGACTGAGGGCACCCTAACCCTAATGTCGGGAAGAGGGCACCCCTAGCCCTAATGCCGGAGATGGGGGGGGGGGGGGGCCCTAACCCTAATGTCGGAAAGGGGGGACAATAAGCCTAATGGCGGAAAGTGGGTACCCTAACCCTAATGTCGGGCAGGGGGCACCCCAGCCATAATGTCAGACTGAGGGCACCCTAACCCTAATGGCGGGAAGAGGGCACCCCTAGCCCTAATGCCGGAGATAGGGGGGGGGGGGGGGGCCCTAACCCTAATGTCGGAAAGGGGGGACAATAAGCCTAATGGCGGAAAGTGGGTACCCTAACCCTAATGTCGGGCAGGGGGCACCCCAGCCATAATGTCAGACTGAGGGCACCCTAACCCTAATGTCGGGAAGAGGGCACCCCTAGCCCTAATGCCGGAGATAGGGGGGGGGGGGGCCCTAACCCTAATGTCGGAAAGGGGGGACAATAACCCTAATGGCGGAAAGTGGGTACCCTAACCCTAATGTCGGGCAGGGGGCACCCCAGCCATAATGTCAGACTGAGGGCACCCTAACCCTAATGTCGGGAAGAGGGCACCCCTAGCCCTAATGCCGGAGATAGGGGGGGGGGGGGGGCCCTAACCCTAATGTCGGAAAGGGGGGACAATAAGCCTAATGGCGGAAAGTGGGTACCCTAACCCTAATGTCGGGCAGGGGGCACCCCAGCCATAATGTCAGACTGAGGGCACCCTAACCCTAATGTCGGGAAGAGGGCACCCCTAGCCCTAATGCCGGAGATAGGGGGGGGGGGGGGGGCCCTAACCCTAATGTCGGAAAGGGGGGACAATAAGCCTAATGGCGGAAAGTGGGTACCCTAACCCTAATGTCGGGCAGGGGGCACCCCAGCCATAATGTCAGACTGAGGGCACCCTAACCCTATGTGGCGGGAAGAGGGCACCCCTAGCCCTAATGCCGGAGATGGGGGGGGGGGGGGGCCCTAACCCTAATGTCGGAAAGGGGGGACAATAAGCCTAATGGCGGAAAGTGGGTACCCTAACCCTAATGTCGGGCAGGGGGCACCCCAGCCATAATGTCAGACTGAGGGCACCCTAACCCTAGTGGCGGGAAGAGGGCACCCCTAGCCCTAATGCCGGAGATAGGGGGGGGGGGGGGGGCCCTAACCCTAATGTCGGAAAGGGGGGACAATAAGCCCTAATGGCGGAAAGTGGGTACCCTAACCCTAATGTCGGGAAGGGGGCACCCCAGCCATAATGTCAGACTGAGGGCACCCTAACCCTAATGTCGGGAAGAGGGCACCCCTAGCCCTAATGCCGGAGATAGGGGGGGGGGGGGGGGCCCAATCCCAAATGTCGGAAAGGGGGGACAATAAGCCTAATGGCGGAAAGTGGGTACCCTAACCCTAATGTCGGGCAGGGGGCACCCCAGCCATAATGTCAGACTGAGGGCACCCTAACCCTAATGTCGGGAAGAGGGCACCCCTAGCCCTAATGCCGGAGATAGGGGGGGGGGGGGGGCCCTAACCCTAATGTCGGAAAGGGGGGACAATAAGCCCTAATGGCGGAAAGTGGGTACCCTAACCCTAATGTCGGGAAGGGGGCACCCCAGCCATAATGTCAGACTGAGGGCACCCTAACCCTAATGTCGGGAAGAGGGCACCCCTAGCCCTAATGCCGGAGATAGGGGGGGGGGGGGGGGGCCCTAACCCTAATGTCGGAAAGGGGGGACAATAAGCCTAATGGCGGAAAGTGGGTACCCTAACCCTAATGTCGGGCAGGGGGCACCCCAGCCATAATGTCAGACTGAGGGCACCCTAACCCTAATGTCGGGAAGAGGGCACCCCTAGCCCTAATGCCGGAGATGGGGGGGGGGGGGGGCCCTAACCCTAATGTCGGAAAGGGGGGACAATAAGCCTAATGGCGGAAAGTGGGTACCCTAACCCTAATGTCGGGCAGGGGGCACCCCAGCCATAATGTCAGACTGAGGGCACCCTAACCCTAATGTCGGGAAGAGGGCACCCCTAGCCCTAATGCCGGAGATGGGGGGGGGGGGGGGGCCCTAACCCTAATGTCGGAAAGGGGGGACAATAAGCCCTAATGGCGGAAAGTGGGTACCCTAACCCTAATGTCGGGAAGGGGGCACCCCAGCCATAATGTCAGACTGAGGGCACCCTAACCCTAATGTCGGGAAGAGGGCACCCCTAGCCCTAATGCCGGAGATAGGGGGGGGGGGGGGGGGCCCTAACCCTAATGTCGGAAAGGGGGGACAATAAGCCTAATGGCGGAAAGTGGGTACCCTAACCCTAATGTCGGGCAGGGGGCACCCCAGCCATAATGTCAGACTGAGGGCACCCTAACCCTAATGGCGGGAAGAGGGCACCCTAGCCCTAATGCCGGAGATAGGGGGGGGGGGGGGGGGCCCTAACCCTAATGTCGGAAAGGGGGGACAATAAGCCCTAATGGCGGAAAGTGGGTACCCTAACCCTAATGTCGGGAAGGGGGCACCCCAGCCATAATGTCAGACTGAGGGCACCCTAACCCTAATGTCGGGAAGAGGGCACCCCTAGCCCTAATGCCGGAGATAGGGGGGGGGGGGGGGCCCTAACCCTAATGTCGGAAAGGGGGGACAATAACCCTAATGGCGGAAAGTGGGTACCCTAACCCTAATGTCGGGAAGGGGGCACCCCAGCCATAATGTCAGACTGAGGGCACCCTAACCCTAATGTCGGGAAGAGGGCACCCTAGCCCTAATGCCGGAGATAGGGGGGGGGGGGGGGGGCCCTAACCCTAATGTCGGAAAGGGGGGACAATAACCCTAATGGCGGAAAGTGGGTACCCTAACCCTAATGTCGGGCAGGGGGCACCCCAGCCATAATGTCAGACTGAGGGCACCCTAACCCTAATGTCGGGAAGAGGGCACCCCTAGCCCTAATGCCGGAGATGGGGGGGGGGGGGGGGCCCTAACCCTAATGTCGGAAAGGGGGGACAATAACCCTAATGGCGGAAAGTGGGTACCCTAACCCTAATGTCGGGCAGGGGGCACCCCAGCCATAATGTCAGACTGAGGGCACCCTAACCCTAATGTCGGGAAGAGGGCACCCCTAGCCCTAATGCCGGAGATAGGGGGGGGGGGGGGGGGCCCTAACCCTAATGTCGGAAAGGGGGGACAATAACCCTAATGGCGGAAAGTGGGTACCCTAACCCTAATGTCGGGAAGGGGGCACCCCAGCCATAATGTCAGACTGAGGGCACCCTAACCCTAATGTCGGGAAGAGGGCACCCCTAGCCCTAATGCCGGAGATAGGGGGGGGGGGGGGGGCCCTAACCCTAATGTCGGAAAGGGGGGACAATAACCCAAAAGGCGGAAAGTGGGTACCCAAACCCTAATGTCGGGAAGGGGGCACCCCAGCCATAATGTCAGACTGAGGGCACCCTAACCCTAATGTCGGGAAGAGGGCACCCTAGCCCTAATGCCGGAGATAGGGGGGGGGGAGGGGGCCCTAACCCTAATGTCGGAAAGGGGGGACAATAAGCCCTAATGGCGGAAAGTGGGTACCCTAACCCTAATGTCGGGAAGGGGGCACCCCAGCCATAATGTCAGACTGAGGGCACCCTAACCCTAATGTCGGGAAGAGGGCACCCCTAGCCCTAATGCCGGAGATAGGGGGGGGGGGGGGGCCCTAACCCTAATGTCGGAAAGGGGGGACAATAACCCTAATGGCGGAAAGTGGGTACCCTAACCCTAATGTCGGGAAGGGGGCACCCCAGCCATAATGTCAGACTGAGGGCACCCTAACCCTAATGTCGGGAAGAGGGCACCCCTAGCCCTAATGCCGGAGATAGGGGGGGGGGGGGGGCCCTAACCCTAATGTCGGAAAGGGGGGACAATAAGCCTAATGGCGGAAAGTGGGTACCCTAACCCTAATGTCGGGCAGGGGGCACCCCAGCCATAATGTCAGACTGAGGGCACCCTAACCCTAATGGCGGGAAGAGGGCACCCCTAGCCCTAATGCCGGAGATAGGGGGGGGGGGGGGGGCCCTAACCCTAATGTCGGAAAGGGGGGACAATAAGCCTAATGGCGGAAAGTGGGTACCCTAACCCTAATGTCGGGCAGGGGGCACCCCAGCCATAATGTCAGACTGAGGGCACCCTAACCCTAATGTCGGGAAGAGGGCACCCCTAGCCCTAATGCCGGAGATGGGGGGGGGGGGGGGGCCCTAACCCTAATGTCGGAAAGGGGGGACAATAAGCCTAATGGCGGAAAGTGGGTACCCTAACCCTAATGTCGGGCAGGGGGCACCCCAGCCATAATGTCAGACTGAGGGCACCCTAACCCTAAGTGTCGGGAAGAGGGCACCCCTAGCCCTAATGTCGGAGATAGGGGGGGGGGGGGGGCCCTAACCCTAATGTCGGAAAGGGGGGACAATAACCCTAATGGCGGAAAGTGGGTACCCTAACCCTAATGTCGGGAAGGGGGCACCCCAGCCATAATGTCAGACTGAGGGCACCCTAACCCTAATGTCGGGAAGAGGGCACCCCTAGCCCTAATGTCGGAGATAGGGGGGGGGGGGGGGGCCCTAACCCTAATGTCGGAAAGGGGGGACAATAACCCTAATGGCGGAAAGTGGGTACCCTAACCCTAATGTCGGGAAGGGGGCACCCCAGCCATAATGTCAGACTGAGGGCACCCTAACCCTAATGTCGGGAAGAGGGCACCCCTAGCCCTAATGTCGGAGATAGGGGGGGGGGGGGGGCCCTAACCCTAATGTCGGAAAGGGGGGACAATAACCCTAATGGCGGAAAGTGGGTACCCTAACCCTAATGTCGGGCAGGGGGCACCCCAGCCATAATGTCAGACTGAGGGCACCCTAACCCTAATGTCGGGAAGAGGGCACCCCTAGCCCTAATGTCCGGAGATAGGGGGGGGGGGGGGGCCCTAACCCTAATGTCGGAAAGGGGGGACAATAACCCTAATGGCGGAAAGTGGGTACCCTAACCCTAATGTCGGGAAGGGGGCACCCCAGCCATAATGTCAGACTGAGGGCACCCTAACCCTAATGTCGGGAAGAGGGCACCCCTAGCCCTAATGCCGGAGATAGGGGGGGGGGGGGGGGGCCCTAACCCTAATGTCGGAAAGGGGGGACAATAACCCTAATGGCGGAAAGTGGGTACCCTAACCCTAATGTCGGGCAGGGGGCACCCCAGCCATAATGTCAGACTGAGGGCACCCTAACCCTAATGTCGGGAAGAGGGCACCCCTAGCCCTAATGCCGGAGATAGGGGGGGGGGGGGGGGCCCTAACCCTAATGTCGGAAAGGGGGGACAATAACCCTAATGGCGGAAAGTGGGTACCCTAACCCTAATGTCGGGCAGGGGGCACCCCAGCCATAATGTCAGACTGAGGGCACCCTAACCCTAATGTCGGGAAGAGGGCACCCTAGCCCTAATGTCCGGAGATAGGGGGGGGGGGGGGGGCCCTAACCCTAATGTCGGAAAGGGGGGACAATAACCCTAATGGCGGAAAGTGGGTACCCTAACCCTAATGTCGGGCAGGGGGCACCCCAGCCATAATGTCAGACTGAGGGCACCCTAACCCTAATGTCGGGAAGAGGGCACCCCTAGCCCTAATGTCCGGAGATAGGGGGGGGGGGGGGGGCCCTAACCCTAATGTCGGAAAGGGGGGACAATAACCCTAATGGCGGAAAGTGGGTACCCTAACCCTAATGTCGGGAAGGGGGCACCCCAGCCATAATGTCAGACTGAGGGCACCCTAACCCTAATGTCGGGAAGAGGGCACCCCTAGCCCTAATGTCGGAGATAGGGGGGGGGGGGGGGGGCCCTAACCCTAATGTCGGAAAGGGGGGACAATAACCCTAATGGCGGAAAGTGGGTACCCTAACCCTAATGTCGGGAAGGGGGCACCCCAGCCATAATGTCAGACTGAGGGCACCCTAACCCTAATGTCGGGAAGAGGGCACCCCTAGCCCTAATGTCGGAGATAGGGGGGGGGGGGGGGGGCCCTAACCCTAATGTCGGAAAGGGGGGACAATAACCCTAATGGCGGAAAGTGGGTACCCTAACCCTAATGTCGGGCAGGGGGCACCCCAGCCATAATGTCAGACTGAGGGCACCCTAACCCTAATGTCGGGAAGAGGGCACCCCTAGCCCTAATGCCGGAGATAGGGGGGGGGGGGGGGGCCCTAACCCTAATGTCGGAAAGGGGGGACAATAACCCTAATGGCGGAAAGTGGGTACCCTAACCCTAATGTCGGGAAGGGGGCACCCCAGCCATAATGTCAGACTGAGGGCACCCTAACCCTAATGTCGGGAAGAGGGCACCCCTAGCCCTAATGTCGGAGATAGGGGGGGGGGGGGGGGGCCCTAACCCTAATGTCGGAAAGGGGGGACAATAACCCTAATGGCGGAAAGTGGGTACCCTAACCCTAATGTCGGGAAGGGGGCACCCCAGCCATAATGTCAGACTGAGGGCACCCTAACCCTAATGTCGGGAAGAGGGCACCCCTAGCCCTAATGCCGGAGATAGGGGGGGGGGGGGGGGGCCCTAACCCTAATGTCGGAAAGGGGGGACAATAACCCTAATGGCGGAAAGTGGGTACCCTAACCCTAATGTCGGGAAGGGGGCACCCCAGCCATAATGTCAGACTGAGGGCACCCTAACCCTAATGTCGGGAAGAGGGCACCCCTAGCCCTAATGCCGGAGATAGGGGGGGGGGGGGGGGCCCTAACCCTAATGTCGGAAAGGGGGGACAATAACCCTAATGGCGGAAAGTGGGTACCCTAACCCTAATGTCGGGAAGGGGGCACCCCAGCCATAATGTCAGACTGAGGGCACCCTAACCCTAATGTCGGGAAGAGGGCACCCCTAGCCCTAATGTCGGAGATAGGGGGGGGGGGGGGGGGCCCTAACCCTAATGTCGGAAAGGGGGGACAATAAGCCCTAATGGCGGAAAGTGGGTACCCTAACCCTAATGTCGGGAAGGGGGCACCCCAGCCATAATGTCAGACTGAGGGCACCCTAACCCTAATGTCGGGAAGAGGGCACCCCTAGCCCTAATGTCGGAGATAGGGGGGGGGGGGGGGCCCTAACCCAAATGTCGGAAAGGGGGGACAATAACCCTAATGGCGGAAAGTGGGTACCCTAACCCTAATGTCGGGAAGGGGGCACCCCAGCCATAATGTCAGACTGAGGGCACCCTAACCCTAATGTCGGGAAGAGGGCACCCCTAGCCCTAATGTCGGAGATAGGGGGGGGGGGGGGGGCCCTAACCCTAATGTCGGAAAGGGGGGACAATAAGCCTAATGGCGGAAAGTGGGTACCCTAACCCTAATGTCGGGCAGGGGGCACCCCAGCCATAATGTCAGACTGAGGGCACCCTAACCCTAATGGCGGGAAGAGGGCACCCTAGCCCTAATGCCGGAGATAGGGGGGGGGGGGGGGGCCCTAACCCTAATGTCGGAAAGGGGGGACAATAAGCCTAATGGCGGAAAGTGGGTACCCTAACCCTAATGTCGGGCAGGGGGCACCCCAGCCATAATGTCAGACTGAGGGCACCCTAACCCTAGTGGCGGGAAGAGGGCACCCTAGCCCTAATGCCGGAGATAGGGGGGGGGGGGGGGGCCCCTAACCCTAATGTCGGAAAGGGGGGACAATAAGCCTAATGGCGGAAAGTGGGTACCCTAACCCTAATGTCGGGCAGGGGGCACCCCAGCCATAATGTCAGACTGAGGGCACCCTAACCCTAGTGGCGGGAAGAGGGCACCCTAGCCCTAATGCCGGAGATAGGGGGGGGGGGGGGGGGCCCTAACCCTAATGTCGGAAAGGGGGGACAATAAGCCTAATGGCGGAAAGTGGGTACCCTAACCCTAATGTCGGGCAGGGGGCACCCCAGCCATAATGTCAGACTGAGGGCACCCTAACCCTAGTGGCGGGAAGAGGGCACCCTAGCCCTAATGCCGGAGATAGGGGGGGGGGGGGGGGCCCTAACCCTAATGTCGGAAAGGGGGGACAATAAGCCTAATGGCGGAAAGTGGGTACCCTAACCCTAATGTCGGGCAGGGGGCACCCCAGCCATAATGTCAGACTGAGGGCACCCTAACCCTAGTGGCGGGAAGAGGGCACCCTAGCCCTAATGCCGGAGATAGGGGGGGGGGGGGGGGGCCCTAACCCTAATGTCGGAAAGGGGGGACAATAAGCCTAATGGCGGAAAGTGGGTACCCTAACCCTAATGTCGGGCAGGGGGCACCCCAGCCATAATGTCAGACTGAGGGCACCCTAACCCTAGTGGCGGGAAGAGGGCACCCTAGCCCTAATGCCAGAGATAGGGGGGGGGGGGGGGCCCTAACCCTAATGTCGGAAAGGGGGGACAATAAGCCTAATGGCGGAAAGTGGGTACCCTAACCCTAATGTCGGGCAGGGGGCCCCCCAGCCATAATGTCAGACTGAGGGCACCCTAACCCTAAGTGTCGGGAAGAGGGCACCCTAGCCCTAATGCCGGAGATAGGGGGGGGGGGGGGGCCCTAACCCTAATGTCGGAAAGGGGGGACAATAAGCCTAATGGCGGAAAGTGGGTACCCTAACCCTAATGTCGGGCAGGGGGCACCCCAGCCATAATGTCAGACTGAGGGCACCCTAACCCTAATGTCGGGAAGAGGGCACCCCTAGCCCTAATGCCGGAGATAGGGGGGGGGGGGGGGGCCCAAACCCAAATGTCGGAAAGGGGGGACAAAAACCCTAATGGCGGAAAGTGGGTACCCTAACCCTAATGTCGGGAAGGGGGCACCCCAGCCATAATGTCAGACTGAGGGCACCCTAACCCTAATGTCGGGAAGAGGGCACCCCTAGCCCTAATGCCGGAGATAGGGGGGGGGGGGGGGGGCCCTAACCCTAATGTCGGAAAGGGGGGACAATAAGCCTAATGGCGGAAAGTGGGTACCCTAACCCTAATGTCGGGAAGGGGGCACCCCAGCCATAATGTCAGACTGAGGGCACCCTAACCCTAATGTCGGGAAGAGGGCACCCTAGCCCTAATGCCGGAGATAGGGGGGGGGGGGGGGGCCCTAACCCTAATGTCGGAAAGGGGGGACAATAAGCCTAATGGCGGAAAGTGGGTACCCTAACCCTAATGTCGGGCAGGGGGCACCCCAGCCATAATGTCAGACTGAGGGCACCCTAACCCTAAGTGGCGGGAAGAGGGCACCCTAGCCCTAATGCCGGAGATAGGGGGGGGGGGGGGGGGCCCTAACCCTAATGTCGGAAAGGGGGGACAATAAGCCTAATGGCGGAAAGTGGGTACCCTAACCCTAATGTCGGGCAGGGGGCACCCCAGCCATAATGTCAGACTGAGGGCACCCTAACCCTAGTGGCGGGAAGAGGGCACCCTAGCCCTAATGCCGGAGATAGGGGGGGGGGGGGGGGGCCCTAACCCTAATGTCGGAAAGGGGGGACAATAAGCCTAATGGCGGAAAGTGGGTACCCTAACCCTAATGTCGGGCAGGGGGCACCCCAGCCATAATGTCAGACTGAGGGCACCCTAACCCTAGTGGCGGGAAGAGGGCACCCTAGCCCTAATGCCGGAGATAGGGGGGGGGGGGGGGGCCCTAACCCTAATGTCGGAAAGGGGGGACAATAAGCCTAATGGCGGAAAGTGGGTACCCTAACCCTAATGTCGGGCAGGGGGCACCCCAGCCATAATGTCAGACTGAGGGCACCCTAACCCTAATGGCGGGAAGAGGGCACCCTAGCCCTAATGCCGGAGATAGGGGGGGGGGGGGGGGGCCCTAACCCTAATGTCGGAAAGGGGGGACAATAAGCCTAATGGCGGAAAGTGGGTACCCTAACCCTAATGTCGGGCCGGGGGCACCCCAGCCATAATGTCAGACTGAGGGCACCCTAACGCTAGTGGCGGGAAGAGGGCACCCTAGCCCTAATGCCGGAGATAGGGGGGGGGGGGGGGGCCCTAACCCTAATGTCGGAAAGGGGGGACAATAAGCCTAATGGCGGAAAGTGGGTACCCTAACCCTAATGTCGGGCAGGGGGCACCCCAGCCATAATGTCAGACTGAGGGCACCCTAACCCTAGTGGCGGGAAGAGGGCACCCTAGCCCTAATGCCGGAGATAGGGGGGGGGGGGGGGGCCCTAACCCTAATGTCGGAAAGGGGGGACAATAAGCCTAATGGCGGAAAGTGGGTACCCTAACCCTAATGTCGGGCAGGGGGCACCCCAGCCATAATGTCAGACTGAGGGCACCCTAACCCTAGTGGCGGGAAGAGGGCACCCTAGCCCTAATGCCGGAGATGGGGGGGGGGGGGGGGGCCCAAACCCTAATGTCGGAAAGGGGGGACAATAAGCCTAAGGGCGGAAAGTGGGTACCCTAACCCTAATGTCGGGCAGGGGGCACCCCAGCCATAATGTCAGACTGAGGGCACCCTAACCCTAGTGGCGGGAAGAGGGCACCCTAGCCCTAATGCCGGAGATAGGGGGGGGGGGGGGGGGGGCCCAAACCCTAATGTCGGAAAGGGGGGACAATAAGCCTAATGGCGGAAAGTGGGTACCCTAACCCTAATGTCGGGCAGGGGGCACCCCAGCCATAATGTCAGACTGAGGGCACCCTAACCCTAGTGGCGGGAAGAGGGCACCCTAGCCCTAATGCCGGAGATAGGGGGGGGGGGGGGGGCCCTAACCCTAATGTCGGAAAGGGGGGACAATAAGCCTAATGGCGGAAAGTGGGTACCCTAACCCTAATGTCGGGCAGGGGGCACCCCAGCCATAATGTCAGACTGAGGGCACCCTAACCCTAATGTCGGGAAGAGGGCACCCCTAGCCCTAATGCCGGAGATGGGGGGGGGGGGGGGGCCCTAACCCTAATGTCGGAAAGGGGGGACAATAAGCCTAATGGCGGAAAGTGGGTACCCTAACCCTAATGTCGGGCAGGGGGCACCCCAGCCATAATGTCAGACTGAGGGCACCCTAACCCTAATGTCGGGAAGAGGGCACCCCTAGCCCTAATGCCGGAGATAGGGGGGGGGGGGGGGGGGCCCTAACCCTAATGTCGGAAAGGGGGGACAATAAGCCTAATGGCGGAAAGTGGGTACCCTAACCCTAATGTCGGGCAGGGGGCACCCCAGCCATAATGTCAGACTGAGGGCACCCTAACCCTAAGTGGCGGGAAGAGGGCACCCCTCGCCCTAATGCCGGAGATGGGGGGGGGGGGGGGGCCCTAACCCTAATGTCGGAAAGGGGGGACAATAAGCCTAATGGCGGAAAGTGGGTACCCTAACCCTAATGTCGGGCAGGGGGCACCCCAGCCATAATGTCAGACTGAGGGCACCCTAACCCTAGTGGCGGGAAGAGGGCACCCTAGCCCGAATGCCGGAGGTGGGGGGGGGGGGGGGGGCCCTAACCCTAATGTCGGAAAGGGGGGACAATAAGCCTAATGGCGGAAAGTGGGTACCCTAACCCTAATGTCGGGCAGGGGGCACCCCAGCCATAATGTCAGACTGAGGGCACCCTAACCCTAGTGGCGGGAAGAGGGCACCCTAGCCCTAATGCCGGAGATAGGGGGGGGGGGGGGGGCCCTAACCCTAATGTCGGAAAGGGGGGACAATAAGCCTAATGGCGGAAAGTGGGTACCCTAACCCTAATGTCGGGCAGGGGGCACCCCAGCCATAATGTCAGACTGAGGGCACCCTAACCCTAGTGGCGGGAAGAGGGCACCCTAGCCCTAATGCCGGAGATGGGGGGGGGGGGGGGGGGCCCAAACCCTAATGTCGGAAAGGGGGGACAATAAGCCTAATGGCGGAAAGTGGGTACCCTAACCCTAATGTCGGGCAGGGGGCACCCCAGCCATAATGTCAGACTGAGGGCACCCTAACCCTAATGGCGGGAAGAGGGCACCCTAGCCCTAATGCCGGAGATGGGGGGGGGGGGGGGGCCCTAACCCTAATGTCGGAAAGGGGGGACAATAAGCCTAATGGCGGAAAGTGGGTACCCTAACCCTAATGTCGGGCAGGGGGCACCCCAGCCATAATGTCAGACTGAGGGCACCCTAACCCTAGTGGCGGGAAGAGGGCACCCTAGCCCTAATGCCGGAGATAGGGGGGGGGGGGGGGGCCCTAACCCTAATGTCGGAAAGGGGGGACAATAAGCCTAATGGCGGAAAGTGGGTACCCTAACCCTAATGTCGGGCAGGGGGCACCCCAGCCATAATGTCAGACTGAGGGCACCCTAACCCTAGTGGCGGGAAGAGGGCACCCTAGCCCTAATGCCGGAGATGGGGGGGGGGGGGGGGCCCTAACCCTAATGTCGGAAAGGGGGGACAATAAGCCTAATGGCGGAAAGTGGGTACCCTAACCCTAATGTCGGGCAGGGGGCACCCCAGCCATAATGTCAGACTGAGGGCACCCTAACCCTAATGGCGGGAAGAGGGCACCCTAGCCCTAATGCCGGAGATGGGGGGGGGGGGGGGGCCCTAACCCAAATG
The DNA here is from genome assembly GCF_012275295.1 of Melopsittacus undulatus. Lineage (NCBI taxonomy): Eukaryota > Metazoa > Chordata > Aves > Psittaciformes > Psittaculidae > Melopsittacus > Melopsittacus undulatus. Next base: position 45,371 of record NW_022994357.1, on the reverse strand, counting down.
TCGGAAAGGGGGGACAATAAGCCTAATGGCGGAAAGTGGGTACCCTAACCCTAATGTCGGGCAGGGGGCACCCCAGCCATAATGTCAGACTGAGGGCACCCTAACCCTAGTGGCGGGAAGAGGGCACCCTAGCCCTAATGCCGGAGATGGGGGGGGGGGGGGGGGCCCTAACCCTAATGTCGGAAAGGGGGGACAATAAGCCTAATGGCGGAAAGTGGGTACCCTAACCCTAATGTCGGGCAGGGGGCACCCCAGCCATAATGTCAGACTGAGGGCACCCTAACCCTAGTGGCGGGAAGAGGGCACCCTAGCCCTAATGCCGGAGATGGGGGGGGGGGGGGGGCCCAAACCCTAATGTCGGAAAGGGGGGACAATAAGCCTAATGGCGGAAAGTGGGTACCCTAACCCTAATGTCGGGCAGGGGGCACCCCAGCCATAATGTCAGACTGAGGGCACCCTAACCCTAGTGGCGGGAAGAGGGCACCCTAGCCCTAATGCCGGAGATAGGGGGGGGGGGGGGGGGCCCTAACCCTAATGTCGGAAAGGGGGGACAATAAGCCTAATGGCGGAAAGTGGGTACCCTAACCCTAATGTCGGGCAGGGGGCACCCCAGCCATAATGTCAGACTGAGGGCACCCTAACCCTAGTGGCGGGAAGAGGGCACCCTAGCCCTAATGCCGGAGATAGGGGGGGGGGGGGGGGCCCTAACCCTAATGTCGGAAAGGGGGGACAATAACCCTAATGGCGGAAAGTGGGTACCCTAACCCTAATGTCGGGCAGGGGGCACCCCAGCCATAATGTCAGACTGAGGGCACCCTAACCCTAGTGGCGGGAAGAGGGCACCCTAGCCCTAATGCCGGAGATAGGGGGGGGGGGGGGGGCCCTAACCCTAATGTCGGAAAGGGGGGACAATAACCCTAATGGCGGAAAGTGGGTACCCTAACCCTAATGTCGGGCAGGGGGCACCCCAGCCATAATGTCAGACTGAGGGCACCCTAACCCTAGTGGCGGGAAGAGGGCACCCTAGCCCTAATGCCGGAGATGGGGGGGGGGGGGGGGGCCCAAACCCTAATGTCGGAAAGGGGGGACAATAAGCCTAATGGCGGAAAGTGGGTACCCTAACCCTAATGTCGGGCAGGGGGCACCCCAGCCATAATGTCAGACTGAGGGCACCCTAACCCTAGTGGCGGGAAGAGGGCACCCTAGCCCTAATGTCGGAAATAGGGGGGGGGGGGGGGGGGCCCTAACCCTAATGTCGGAAAGGGGGGACAATAAGCCTAATGGCGGAAAGTGGGTACCCTAACCCTAATGTCGGGCAGGGGGCACCCCAGCCATAATGTCAGACTGAGGGCACCCTAACCCTAGTGGCGGGAAGAGGGCACCCTAGCCCTAATGCCGGAGATAGGGGGGGGGGGGGGGCCCCTAACCCTAATGTCGGAAAGGGGGGACAATAACCCTAATGGCGGAAAGTGGGTACCCTAACCCTAATGTCGGGCAGGGGGCACCCCAGCCATAATGTCAGACTGAGGGCACCCTAACCCTAGTGGCGGGAAGAGGGCACCCTAGCCCTAATGCCGGAGATAGGGGGGGGGGGGGGGGGCCCTAACCCTAATGTCGGAAAGGGGGGACAATAAGCCTAAGGCCGGAAAGTGGGTACCCTAACCCTAATGTCGGGCAGGGGGCACCCCAGCCATAATGTCAGACTGAGGGCACCCTAACCCTAATGGCGGGAAGAGGGCACCCTAGCCCTAATGCCGGAGATAGGGGGGGGGGGGGGGGGGCCCTAACCCTAATGTCGGAAAGGGGGGACAATAAGCCTAATGGCGGAAAGTGGGTACCCTAACCCTAATGTCGGGCAGGGGGCACCCCAGCCATAATGTCAGACTGAGGGCACCCTAACCCTAGTGGCGGGAAGAGGGCACCCTAGCCCTAATGCCGGAGATAGGGGGGGGGGGGGGGGGCCCTAACCCTAATGTCGGAAAGGGGGGACAATAAGCCTAATGGCGGAAAGTGGGTACCCTAACCCTAATGTCGGGCAGGGGGCACCCCAGCCATAATGTCAGACTGAGGGCACCCTAACCCTAGTGGCGGGAAGAGGGCACCCTAGCCCTAATGCCGGAGATAGGGGGGGGGGGGGGGGGCCCTAACCCTAATGTCGGAAAGGGGGGACAATAAGCCTAATGGCGGAAAGTGGGTACCCTAACCCTAATGTCGGGCAGGGGGCACCCCAGCCATAATGTCAGACTGAGGGCACCCTAACCCTAATGGCGGGAAGAGGGCACCCTAGCCCTAATGCCGGAGATAGGGGGGGGGGGGGGGGGCCCTAACCCTAATGTCGGAAAGGGGGGACAATAAGCCTAATGGCGGAAAGTGGGTACCCTAACCCTAATGTCGGGCAGGGGGCACCCCAGCCATAATGTCAGACTGAGGGCACCCTAACCCTAATGTCGGGAAGAGGGCACCCTAGCCCTAATGCCGGATATGGGGGGGGGGGGGGGGGGCCCTAACCCTAATGTCGGAAAGGGGGGACAATAAGCCCTAATGGCGGAAAGTGGGTACCCTAACCCTAATGTCGGGCAGGGGGCACCCCAGCCATAATGTCAGACTGAGGGCACCCTAACCCTAATGGCGGGAAGAGGGCACCCTAGCCCTAATGCCGGAGATGGGGGGGGGGGGGGCCCTAACCCTAATGTCGGAAAGGGGGGACAATAAGCCTAATGGCGGAAAGTGGGTACCCTAACCCTAATGTCGGGCAGGGGGCACCCCAGCCATAATGTCAGACTGAGGGCACCCTAACCCTAATGTCGGGAAGAGGGCACCCTAGCCCTAATGTCCGGAGATGGAGGGGGGGGGGGGCCCTAACCCTAATGTCGGAAAGGGGGGACAATAAGCCTAATGGCGGAAAGTGGGTACCCTAACCCTAATGTCGGGAAGAGTGCACCCTAACCCTAATGTCGGAAAGTGGGTACCCTAACCCTAATGTCGGGAAGAGTGCACCCTAACCGTAATGTCGGAAAGTGGGTACCCTAACCCTAATGTCGAGAAGAGTGCACCCTAACCCTAATGTCGGAAAGTGGGTACCCTAACCCTAATGTCGGGAAGAGTGCACCCTAACCCTAATGTCGGAAAGTGGGTACCATAACCCTAATGTCGGGAAGAGTGCACCCTAACCCTAATGTCGGAAAGTGGGTACCCTAACCCTAATGTCGGGAAGAGTGCACCCCAGCCATAATGTCAGATTGAGTGCACCCTAACCCTAATGTCGGGAAGAGGGCACCCTAACCCTAATGTCGGAAAGGGGGTACCCTAACCCTAATGTCGGGAAGAGTGCACCCTAACCCTAATGTCGGAAAGTGGGTACCCTAACCCTAATGTCGGGAAGAGTGCACCCCAGCCATAATGTCAGATTGAGTGCACCCTAACCCTAATGTCGGGAAGAGGGCACCCTAACCCTAATGTCGGAAAGGGGGTACACTAACCCTAATGTCGGGAAGAGTGCACCCTAACCCTAATGTCGGAAAGTGGGTACCCTAACCCTAATGTCGGGAAGAGATCACCCCAGCCATAATGTCAGATTGAGTGCACCCTAACCCTAATGTCGGAAAGTGGGTACCCTAACCCTAATGTCGGGAAGAGTGCACCCTAACCCTAATGTCGGGAAGAGTGCACCCCAGCCATAATGTCAGATTGAGTGCACCCTAACCCTAATGTCGGGAAGAGTGCACCCTAACCCTAATGTCGGAAAGTGGGTACCCTAACCCTAATGTCGGGAAGAGTGCACCCTAACCCTAATGATGTCAGGAAGAGTGTACCGTAACCCTAGTGACGACCCTAGCCCTAGCGGCGACCCGGAACGGATCTACCTAGCGCCTAATTTGCCTTGCCTTGCTGTCATCTATCATGTCTCATCTGCCATCTCTCAACTGCCATCTATCATCTGCCATCTATCATGTACCCAACTGTCATCATCTATCATCTACCATGGATCATGTACCCATCTATCATCTAGCATTGACTTACCTGGAAAATTGACTTACCTGGAAAATTGACTTACCTGCCAAAACATCATAGGGGTACAGAAACAACCCATACAAGTACAAGATACATAGTCCCTCCCATCCCCCCCCACCCTCTGCTTTTTCAGTTAAGGCAACAATTATAACAAGTTATATTCAGGGAGGAAAACATCATAGGGGTACAGAAACAACCTATACAAGATCAATAGTCCATCCCATCCACACTCACCCTCTCCCTTTTTAAGGCAACAATTATAACAAGTTACAATCAGGGAGGAAAACATCATAGGGGTACAGAAACAACCCATACAAGTACAACATCAATGGCCAGTCCCATCCACCCTCACCCTCTCCTTTTTCAATTAACACAACAATTACAACAAGTTACAGTCAGGGAGGAAAACATCATAGGGGTACAGAAACAACCTATACAAGATCAATAGTCCATCCCATCCACACTCACCCTCTCCCTTTTTAAGGCAACAATTATAACAAGTTACAATCAGGGAGGAAAACATCATAGGGGTACAGAAACAACCCATACAAGTACAACATCAATGGCCAGTCCCATCCACCCTCACCCTCTCCTTTTTCAATTAACACAACAATTACAACAAGTTACAGTCAGGGAGGAAAACATCATAGGGGTACAGAAACAACCCATACAAGATCAATAGTCCATCCAATCCACCCCCACCCTGTCCTTTTTCAGTTAAGGCAACAATTATAACAAGTTACAGTCAGGGAGGAAAACATCATAGGGGTACAGAAACAACCCATACAAGATCAATAGTCCATGCCATCCACCCTCACCCTCTCCTTTTTCAATTAACACAACAATTACAACAAGTTACAGTCAGGGAGGAAAAAATCATAGGGGTACAGAAACAACCCATACAAGATCAATAGTCCATCCCATCCACCCTCACCCTCTCCTTTTTCAATTAACACAACAATCATAACAAGTTACAGTCAGGGAGGAAAACATCATAGGGGTACAGAAACAACCCATACAAGATCAATAGTCCATCCCATCCACCCTCACCCTCTCCTTTTTCAATTAACACAACAATTACAACAAGTTACAGTCAGGGAGGAAAAAATCATAGGGGTACAGAAACAACCAATACAAGTACAAGATCAATAGTCCATCCCATCCACCCTCACCCTCTCCTTTTTCAATTAACACAACAATTATAACAAGTTACAGTCAGGGAGGAAAAAATCATAGGGGTACAGAAACAACCAATACAAGCACAAGATCAATAGTCCATCCCATCCACACTCACCCTCTCCCTTTTTAAGGCAACAATTATAACAAGTTATAATCAGGCAGGAAAACATCATAGGGGTACAGAAACAACCCATACAAGTACAAGATCAATAGTCCCTCCCATCCACCCTCACCCTCTGCTTTTTCAGTTAAGGCAACAATTACAACAAGTTACAGTCAGGGAGGAAAAAATCATAGGGGTGCAGGAACAACCAATACAAGTACAAGATCAATAGTCCATCCCATCCACCCTCACCCTCTCCTTTTTCAATTAACACAACAATTACAACAAGTTATATTCAGGGAGAAAAACATCATAGTGGTACAGAAACAATCCATACAAGATTAATAGTCCATCCCATCCACCCTCACCCTCTTTTTCAATTAACACAACAATCATAACAAGTTACAGTCAGGGAGGAAAACATAGGGGTACAGAAACAACCTATACAAGATCAATAGTCCATCCCATCCACACTCAGCCTCTCCCTCTTTAAGGCAACAATTATAACAAGTTATAATCAGGCAGGAAAACATCATAGGGGTACAGAAACAACCCATACAAGTACAACATCAATGGCCAGTCCCATCCACCCTCACCCTCTCCCTCTCCCTTTTCAGTTCAGACAATAAGTACAACAAGTTAAAGTCTGGGAGAAAAACATTATAGAGGTACAAAAACAACCCATACAAGATCAATAGTCCCTCCCATCCACCCCCGGCCACTCCGTTTTCAGTTAAGGCAACAATTATAACAAGTTATAGTCAGGGAGGGAAACATTATAGGGGTACAGAATCAACCCATACAAGATCAATAGTCCATCCCATCCACACTCACCCTCTCCCTTTTTAAGGCAACAATTATAACAAGTTATAATCAGGGAGGAAAACATCATAGGGGTACAGAAACAACCCATACAAGTACAACATCAATGGCCAGTCCCATCCACCCTCACCCTCTCCTTTTTCAGTTCAGACAACAAGTACAACAAGTTATAGTCTGGGAGAAAAACATCATAGTGGTACAGAAACAACCCATACTGTTGGGGGTCGAGCATGGGCGCTTGAACAGGCCTACAGCAAGCTGTGAGAAAGTGAACTTATGACCCCAGGTTAAAAGAAGAAGAAGTGTCAAGATCAGCAAAACAGGAATGCAATAACAGGATGCCAGTAATTGCAGAAGCATGATGTAACGCTAAGCTGAAGCGAAGGTGTGAAACCAATCAGGAGAGGTAAAGGGGAGCGTGTATCCCTCGTGGGCAAAGTGAAGCAGCCAATCAAGTAATGCGTGATCGTGTGTAAGACAGTATATTAAGAGCAGCCTTGTAATCAATAAACGGAGCATTTTGTGAACCTACATCATATCGGTGTTTTCTCCCCTCCACCTGGCCGCGGCATTTTGGTGACACCGACGTGATACCAGGAGAGAGAGAGACCGTGGACGAGAGAAGGTGGAGATCCCGGCTGCCTGAGAGAGGCAGGCTGCCCGATAGAGGCAGGAAAAGAGGTCAAATTACGTGGCCACGGCTGACCGGTGAGTCAGGCAGACTGCGGTCTGTTTCGGGATGGGTTTCGCTGTATCAGCGATAGAAAAGGCTACGACAGAAGGAGTGCTATGCGTAGCGAAGAAAACAGGGTACTCGATACCCCGACAGGAACTTGTGGACTTTTTATTTTGGTGCCGACGAAGGGGGTTGTTAGAAAATACTGGACAGTTATTCTCCAAAGATCAATGGCGTAAGATAGGGGAAGAATTGTGGGAGTCGGTGAAGCTTTTAATCTCGAGACTTGGGAGAAAATTACTAAGGAAGAAGCCCCTGATTTATGGATGTTTTCAGTCCTTCCTAAGGTGAAGGGAGCAACCCTTAAAGAGACAGACCTAAAGTTAATGTTGAAATGGTTGAAGACACGTTACCCAGAGATTTATGAGTCTACCGGATTTGAGATATCCTTGTGGAATGGGGCAGGAGTTAAGCTGTGGAATGCAGCCACGAAAGGCAATGATGCTGTGAAAAGTTTGTTAGTCATTTGGAGAACTGTTTTAGAGATGTTAAAGTAAAAAAAAAAATGAGATCATGGAGATCAGCGTGCCCCCCCCCCCCCCCCCCCGAACCTCCACTGGTTGCCGCTGCAGCAGCGAAGACTGAGGACGGGGATGAAGACGATCCTTTCGACCTGAGCCCTATTGACCCCGAGATGGAGCCTGTGCACGTTTATCAGTTTGCTGTTGCTGCTCCTGAGATTCTGATGCCTGATAATGCCGATGCTGACCTGGATGGTGCTTTTGACCTGGAGCCTATTCATCCGGAAAAGAAGCCTGATTTATATCCCCCATATCCTCATGATAAATGGGTAGCTGTAAAGGGAGAAGTGAGATGGGTGGGGGATGTGGATGTATTGCACGGTTTCCCATGGTGTGTGTGCTTCCCACCCAAGATGGGATCGTCTCTTGTATGCTCTTATCAGGGGTATCGGGCAGAATGTGTAAGACCGTGGAGTTGGGACCCCGTATACTACTCCTTTGATACAGTCTCTCTGTGATACTCATGTACTAGAAGTTGGTAAATATAAGTATGTCCACGTTTCTATCTACCCTTGGAAACCTTTATAGATATTGCTGGCAACTTCCTCCAACATAGGCTGGCCACCTGTGTAGGAACGAGTGTGCATTTTGGTCAGTAAAAAAGCCCAAGCCTCATGCGATGTGAGGGAGGCAGAGCCTCTGTGGGGACGCCCGCTAAGGTTGAGCCTGCCACCTTGCACTGTGATGATGCTTCTCGGAGCTGGTTTCCTGATAGTCTTTACAGGGTCCTTGTGCCACGTCCTGTATGTGGGACTGTGTAGTGGGAACAATGATTGTCTGGATTTTGTGTTTCAAATATTGTAGTTGTGTGGAGTGTGCTTGCGGGATCCCATATGTGTGTGTGTGTGTGTCTGTGTGTGTGTGTGATGAGGGCAGACAGTGTTCTGTATATTTTTTGTTGTCAGGTTCATGTAAAAGTTTTAACAGGTAGCAGTTTAACCTTTCGGGCAAGAAAAGGTTAATGCAAAAGCGCAGTTGCCGATAGGCCGGTGGTTTTAGCTGTGCAAAGCAGGGTGAGCAACTTTGAAAAAAAAAAACCAACAACAACAAAAAAAAAAACAACAACAAAAAAAATCACTTGAGGGCAACTGAAAATTAACAGCTTGAATATGCATGCTTGTAAAGTAGCTATTATTAGAGGTTGTGATTTTGTGTATAAAACCACCTGTATTTACTAGCCAGTTGCTAATAAGAAACTATACGTTGTATTGTATGGATTTGTCACTTGTAAAAGAGATGTTAAAGAAAGCAAATTTGCAGTAGCTGCTAGAAAATACTAAGGCAAAAGCTAGAAAGATTCTAAGATGATGGTACTGTTATAAAGCAAGTAATGGAACAAATTAAGAGGGTGGGAGAACTCCACTGGTAAGAAGTTTCTTTGGTTAGTCCCTCGCTGCCATTAGCATCTTCAACATGCTGATGCACTCTGTGATAGTTACTCTGCTAATGTAAATCTGTGTGTGCTTTGCTGTAGTAGTGACTTGTTACTGGGTTAAGCAGGTGAAACTCTGCATTGACAACAAGGTGCAAGGACAGAGATTGACCAAATGCCTGCTACCACAGTCAAGGGCAAGACTGGGTTGGCCTCTGTGTTTGCCACCAAGAAGAACCTTTAGCTTCGCTGCTGGCTGCAACCCAGCAGGCGTAGAGCAGTGGAGACACATGTCATGCCAGACCTTGATGTGAGGGATGGCCTCCGCTGTTATCAGAGAGCCATCCAGGAGAAAAAGGGTAGGCCCAGCTGTGTACAGCTATCAACAGGACCATACTGGCTGCCAGCAAAACATACCAAGCCGCAGAACTCAACCACATAAAGAAACAGCAATGGTAGAAATCTTTGTAAAATCTTTGTAATATCTGTGCTATTATGTGTGACCATGGGTAATGGAAAAGTATACTGAGCATATCTGTTAAATCCCAACTATTCCAACCTGTTACATGGTGTGTAGGATTCACTGATATGCCACATGTTATAAAGGTTCAAGTGACTTCAAATCAGACTAATCTTACTGAAATAATGCTACCTAGAGTAGTGGGTTGTTATATTACACAAGTCAAGCAGTGATAGAGCAGACACAATAAATTGTCAAAAACTTTTCGTAAAACTAAAAAGGGGGAGATGTGGAGACAGTGTTCTCACAGGAAAATGAATATTTGGTACATGAGCTCTGAATAACTCTGAGGGATACAGCAAGGCCATGGGAGGCCCGAGGAAGCCTAAGCAAGCAAGATAAGAAGAAGCTGTAATTCACTGAGTTATGAGAACTGTGGACTGTTGGCAAGCATTCGAGGTCAAGTTCTCACACCTGTGTTTAACCAATTATATGTTAGTCACTAAGGGTCTTCACGACAAGTATCCAATCATGATATGCCAAATTGCTGTAGGTGTGTGTAAGCAATAGTATATAAGGAGTTAAAGCTTTGCAATAAATGGCTTTTTGTCTGATCAAAAAAAAAAAAAAAAGGGGGGGGAGTGTAACTCCTTGACTGTTAACACTGTACAGTTTACTTCTGCAGCTGCTTCACATCCCCTTTGCATTAGAATGCTTCTGGGCATGTGTTGTATGAATCTTTCTGATCATTCTGAATCTATTCACAAGAATTTGTTTGAACTTAAAGAAAATATGAAAGAACTTACTGTAGAAACAAATCCTATAGACTCTTGGTTAAAATCGTTAGGAATAAGTAGTTGGTTAAGGAGTTTAATCATGATGTTTAGCGGACCAATAATGATTATGTTGTTAATTTTGTTTTTTGGACCTTGTCTGTTACAATGTATTATGCAACGCATGCAGCAGATGACAAACGCCTTATTTGAAAAAAGAGGGGGAGATGTTGGGGGTCGAGCATGGGCAGCTTGAAGAGGCCTACAGCAAGCTGTGAGAAAGTGAACTTATGACCCCAGGTTAAAAGAAGAAGAAGTGTCAAGATCAGCAAAACAGGAATGCAATAACAGGATGCCAGTAATTGCAGAAGCATGATGTAACGCTAAGCTGAAGCGAAGGCGTGAAACCAATCAGGAGAGGTAAAGGGGAGCGTGTATCCCTCGTGGGCAAAGTGAAGCAGCCAATCAAGTAATGCGTGATCACGTGTAAGACAGTATATTAAGAGCAGCTTTGTAATCAATAAACGGAGCATTTTGTGAACCTACATCGTATCGGTGTTTTCTCCCCTCCACCTGGCCGCGGCACCATACAAGATCAATAGTCCCTCCCATCCAGCCTCACCCTCTCCTTTTTCAGTTAAGGCAACTATTCTAACAAGTTACAGTCAGGGAGGAAAACATCATAGGGGTACAGAAACAACCCATACAAGTACAAAATCAATAGTCCCTCTCATCCACCCTCACCCTCTCCATTTTTTTATTAACACAACAAAAAGCATTTCTACAAGTCCGCACTCGTGCAATTCTTGCAGAGCCAAGGCCACGCAGTGAGCGATCCCAATACCCTGAGCCTTGTTGCTGGACAAGAAGATTCTTGGCAGGCATAAGCAAGGTCAATTGTCTTGTTATGCTTCTGTAATTTCCCATGTTTTCGTGCAGAGAATGATCTCTGCCAAGGCTGTAGTTTCCCACGGTGTTTTTACAAATACAGTATTACAAAATACACAAATGCAATTTTACAAATACAAGAACAAACAAGTTATAAACATTAGCTTTGTAAACAGTAGTAACCTCTAGACTCACCAATTAGAGCTCAGTATCCAAGGTTGCTCAGCTTTCCCCTTGAGTCAGCTACATCCACCTGCTAAACATGCACAGAGTTACCCACATGAATTCAAGCTAAATAGATTAGCCTAAAGAGAAAGAGGTTCAGTATCGCAGCAAAAACCTGGACATTTCTCAGCTTTGCAGAGCCTAACATTTACTCCCAACACAACCCTTTCTTCTACCCATTCCCCAAGAGCTATTCACACACCAAACCCGACGTTCATTTTCTCCTGCTCCACAGCTCCCTGCTGTGCTAAAAGACTTGCTAGTGTAGCTGAAAAAGGGACCTGTTCTTTCTGTGTGCTGACCGGCAGCACAACCAGACTATCGCAAGGAAATCGCAGAACAATTTACAGCTTAGCTGACTTTTAAAGATTCAAGAGCTTGGCCCAACAGGAGCTAAGCTTGTCTGACTGTTCCAAAGCAAACACCATTACATTTATAAGGAAGCAACCTATCCAAGGACACTGTGATACCAAAGAAAGGCAGTGCAAAAAAGCAGACAATGCTTCAGATGGAGCAAACCTCTGAAAAGTCAATGACTTCAAAAGAAGTGATTATGCTGCTGGACAAGGTAGTGCCTTTGCCCTGAGCTTTCAAAGCAGATCAGCAAGATACATGCTTGCCTCAGTGCTGAAGTTCCAGCTGAATGCACTGTTATTCTCTCTACTTCCACCTACTTACCAGAAGCAGCTTCCTCAGTATGCTCGTCCGCAGTGCCACATCTTCTTTTGCTGCGTCAAACACAAGGCCAGGAAGTGCATCCAGTAAGTAAACTCCCCAAGAGGTGAAGGACAGGAACTAATAAGAAAAAAAATAATTACTAAAATAGTTGCACTGAAGTAAAACAGAAAACTGATGTCAAAGCTGGAAACACAGTGCTCCAATCCCAAATCTGCTTCATGCCTTTAGCCCTTCCATTACCACTCTGCAGCCCCACGCAGTAGCTCACTCTAAACTGTACATGCATTCTCACTAGCTCCCGGTCAGTGGTACAGAGGGAAGGGACTGGGGCTTGACAAGGTCTGGTTTGTTCTCATTATGGTGACGGCGTATTGAAGCTCTCCGGCTTCCAGGCACAAAGGGGAAAATACTGTGACACGCCCTGACAACAGGGGGTCACGCTGCCAGGCCACCAGCAGCACAGGCAGCCATGCAGGCAGAGACCCAGATCCTGACTACAGGCAGGTCGCATTGCCTGCACCACGACTAAGTGGCTTGGCGCCGTCTTTGGAAAGAAGGGGCGAGTCCAGACCATCCCTCCGCTCGTGGACTTAGGGAAGACGCCCCTGATACTGCACAGAGACCTGCTCTCCTTCCAGGGAGGCTTAAGCTAAGCTGCAGCAATTTTAACAGGTGCCTAAAGGACAAGCTCACTCACTCCCTCACATTGATAGACAAGGACAAGACAAACACAAACCAAAACGTCCCAAAAAGGGAGACGGTCTCTGTGCAGCCACTGTCCGGGGAGTCACCCTACTCACCAAGCAAGAGAGGAGAGCCTCAGACCATGCCCAGGGCTGCATGGAAGCCGGAGAGCTTCAACAGGCCAAGGGCCAGATGCTGTGACACGCCCTGACAACAGGGGGTCAGGCTGGGTAGGCCACCAGCAGGCAGAGAGCTGCTGGGGCAGAGGAGAGGGACAGGGAAATGGCCCTCCCCTGCTTACAGGGTGGCCTGGGGGTCCAAGAGAGCTCTATTTCCCCCTCGGGTGCGGAGACGCTGGCTCTCACCCTCCTTACAGGGTTGCCACGCTCTCCGGGCAGCCAAAGGAGCAAGACGGCCAAAGGCCAAAACCAAGAGTAGCAAAGACCTGAGCCCTGCTTACAGGGAGGTCGCCCAGCACACAACGCTCCTCAGGGCCCCCCAAAGGTGCCATCATGCTCTTACGTGACCTCGCCCTGTGCCCACAGGGATTCCCTTTGCCCAGGGTGCCTTTCTCATGCCCCCTCTTCTGCCCGACGCCGCTCCTCACCTCGCCGTTACACACGCCACCTCTTCTCTCTTCTCTTGACATGCAGCCTCTTCTTTTTTGATCTTCCAAGGTCAGGCTACATGCAAAATTACACAAAAATAAAAGTTCTTTGCTTCTTCAAGAAAGAAATAAACCTTAAAATCCCTTAAAATGTGGCTATACATTTATAAATAACCAGGTCCCCTATTATAATCAATATCTTATAGATATGATGTTCAAGTGAGAAGATATGCACAAAATGACCATAATTCCAGTGATTTGTACTTCTGAAGCAATTTTCCAGGTTCCCCATGTAAACCCATCCGATAAATAGAGGTATTCTAATGGAAAAAAAGTTTCCCAAGTATCCACTCTAGTCTAAAGACAAGTTCTCTCAGTGTCAGCTTACCACAAATAAATGATTGAGTTTAGCTCATAAATGTCATCTGAAAGCAAATTTAAGATTGCTGCCTCCAATTTCCATACTAAAATGGCAAGTTCCATGTTAAAGGCCACTGCCTGACACACAGGAAGAACCTTCTCCCAGTTTCACAACAAAGCTTTGGCACACAAGTACTTCAATTAACTAGGCAAGGATCTAATTACACTCCTTATAGAAAGGCTGATAGATACATGGGTTTATGTATTTCATTTTACAGTAACCAAAACTTAAACCTACCCATACACCTCAGAAACCATCACTGTTAAATTTTGCTCTCAAACATTTTTCTACCACAGCTTCCTTAACACAGATTTGATTAAGCATCACTGGGAAGTGTTCATGATTTCAGTTTCTGTGACTACTACTAGTAGCTTAGAGCTCTGTGCTCTGGTATAAACTGAGTACAGACTCTGGGACAGTAACTCCTCCAACACGAAGCTGGCATGAAACAAGAGGATTAAGTCTTATAGTAGTGCTATTACCACAAGGGTGTTGAGAGGTTAAGACTGGTGATAAGTGACAACAGCTTTTATTTAATCATCCACTTCAATGGGGTAAAAAAAGTCAAAAAAGTACTCATGTAAAAATTGAAGACTTTAAGAGCAAAGTATAGCATATTGCCAGGAGAGCACAGATAGAGCATGTTACATCCTAGGAAGCTCATGCATAGAAGCCCTGATCATTACACTGCCCTGATTGGCACCAGTACAGAACATTATTTAACAGGTACCACCCATCAGGTTCTGCTTTTTTCATTTAGCATTTGCACTTCTGTCTCTCCAGCTTTGCTAAATTCTTGTTCCAAGCATACAACCTGCTTTTTCCAGATGAAAACACACCAAACTCAAGCAAGTATAAAACCCAGCAACAAATTTCCACAATAACAACAAATACTCCTCTCCTGCAGCAGCCATCAAAATCCATACATCCTACATGTAGGCTTTCTAGAACATACTACACTTCATTGCATTGCCCTATGGGAGAAACTAGGCAGCCACTATGCAGACAGCTGACTCAAACATGTCTATGAAAAGCCATCACCCAACAGTTAGCATGACATCGCACAAAAAAACTAACTCAGCTCTCTAGCTTCAATAAAGACCTAGAAACACCAATTGATTAAGAACTCCAGTAGATATTACATACCCAAAATTGAAAGTAATCAAGAATTTAGAAAGATCATTCTGTAACCCATTAAAATTTCCCCTCTTTTCACCCTAAGGGAACTTCTCCATGCAGGGAGGAAAATGGCCACCCCCCAGAGATGAGCAAGTCTCTTAAAACATGATCATGAACTTTTCAAGTGAGATGTGGAGCAGTTAAGTATAAAAATTAAACCCTGTGTTTGTTTATTTTCTATTAGTCTGTGAGTGATTTAAAGGTTTTCTCCTGATGAAGAAAAGAGCAGCTCAGAAGCTGAATGCCAACAAAACTGCTCAGCTCCCCTCCATGGGTTAAGAAAGGATCAAATACTGAATTGGGTAAAAGTCTGACAAGTACTAAATCCAAGAAAATTGCTCTCTGCTTCTGACCATCTTGGCAGGGGAAAAAAAAAAAAAAAAAAAGCTTTTTGTTATTTCTAATTTCTAATGACATGCACAGTTAGAACCAAATGTAACAAGAGCTAGTACTTGGTACTGTTTTCCTCTCTCTCCCCATAACTTAATAGGCTAATCCTCTAGCACTTGTTTCTAGAAGCTGAGAATACCATGCTGTGTGCAGGTTATGCTCACTTAGAGGGCACAAAGACTCAAAAATATCTCAGGAGCCCCAGTCCTATGAAGAACTCAGTTTTATGACTAACCCTGTGAACCTGGGCCAAAATCAATTCGATAGAAGGTCCAAGTTATCTAGAGCCAATGCAGAAGCACAAAATAGGCTATTGTAACAAGGACTAACTTTATACAACTGTACATATACAAATAATCACAAGACATACTTTTTAACTACATCATATACATATAACAAAGGGTCTCAATGCATTAAATCTAGCACCACTGCTGTATAGCCTTAAACATCTCTTCAGCAATGTAATCATTACCACCACACAGGTATACTTCCTTTCCATAAGGCATTCCTTCCCCAACCAGCATAGAAACAGGGTTAGACACAGCTGCAGCCTCCCAGACAAAATGATTCACTCACTGCCCTGAAGCAAAGTAACAGAAACCTCACCAGGCTGAATAAGATGGACCAACACCTGCATCACTGGTTCAATCAGCTCTAGCAGGCCTTTAATTTACCTGAGAGAGCAAACACCATGCTAAGACATCTTTTCCTAGCCAAACCCAGAAAGTGCACTATTGCGTAGCTGTGCACACACAATAGTACTTGTTCAGTTATTGAGACATGTAGGAAGTTTGATTAGTATCTGAATGTTTGCTTTTAATATCCTTGCAGCTCCTGCTTAGTCTTATTCTGAAGGGCTTTTAGCACCTGGTAGTTGTAGCAACCCTGAGGAGCACTAGAGCACACAAACACACAAACTAGCTTCCAAATGCATTTGAGACACATCAATAGAAGTTATGTTTGCAAATATACATAGAAACGCTTAAACATGTTCAGCACACTGCTTTAAAAAGTAAAGTCTTATCAGTAAAAGTAGTAAGGCTCAACACTTACCTTGGTTTAGCTGCATTACAGATGACTGCTTGAGGCTGGCTGAAGCTCCTGGTAATGGATTTTGAACGGAGTTCTCTTTCTCCACCTCCTGTTTCAGAAGCCTCTTACTCTCTTTCGATGTACATCTTCCCATGTCTCTCCAATTAGCCAGTTAACTCAGTCAAACTGGGAGTTGTGTCAGCCTCAGCAAGACTACCCCCACAAGCTCGATATGAAACATTGCAATTAAAAGCCATTTCCAACTCCAATCACACATATAGCAGAGAAAGGGCACACCAGCCCCACATACTTTGCCTTGCAGTGGTACTTCTGGGGCAGCACTTCATGGCACTTGGAAAACAAACATAATTTGCTCCTCAGACTGCAGGCCTTTACCTGCAGCTCTTCACTGTAGTGCCTCAAACAGGTCTAAAGAGTTAGTTCATAACTCAGCAGCCAAATATTTTGCTCAAGGCAAAGGAATCCGTGCAAAAGGCCCAGAGAAGCCCAGCTGTTCTCTGTGGATGAGGCAGTTGGTGAGGCAGAGCACACAGCACTCCCGGCTCCCTGGCAGGAGGCCCCTCTGGTGCCGCAGCACAGGCTCACCCTCAAAGCCGTGTCCTCCACACTGCCCACAAACCTTGCAGGGATCTCCATGGCCCTCAGGAAACAAGAGCAGACCAGGCCACCTCTGGGCTCCCACAGCAGGAGAAGAGACCTCTGCCAGCCTAGGCCCAATTTCAAGGTATCCAAGAGGAGAAGGTCCAGCAGCAGCCAAGTCCAGCCAGGAGTCTATCAGGCTTGTGAACAAGCAGCAATCCAGTCCACAAATCACCATCAGGTCCAGCAATGGCCAAGCTGCTCTATAATCATAGAGAAGATCAAGCCGGGCAGTCAATCTGAAGTCCAGATTAAGAATCTTCACAGGCAGGGACAGAGCTGAAGAGCAGCATTCCTCCAACAGAGTTCTAAAGAAAACTGAGGCACAGAGCTCGGTTTAAATAGGGCTCCTGGGTGTGGTCTGGTGCACAGGTGAGGCTGTTTAGGGTCATTAAGGCTTACTAATGCCCTCAGTGCCTTAACGAGGCACCTGAGAGCAATGGAAAATTCTAGTTCTATCCACAGGGCCCACAGAGTGAGGTGTGATTGCAGTGTTGTGATGGGGTTTTGTTCCATCTGTTAGCTGGTTGGTCTTCTTCCTCACCTAGCCCCAGAGACATTCTATCAAATGAATGTTCTGTGCATGAGAAGACACAACCACGCAACCACTTCATTTGTGTGTGATTCAGTAAATCCTCTTGGAGACTTTATGATTCTGTTCAGCTATGGGAGACTTTGGAAGAGTGGGTACATAAACACAACCCTCAGGAAGGCACACACCATTCTGAATGGGCAGTTCCTAATAGCCCCTGTACTGTTTATTCCACATTAATTTCACCCTACAATGAAGTAAGGTGTTCACTTTCCATTCAGATCTGAATAGAAATTTAAGACAGAATTTTTATTCTACCCATTCCTTACTAGTTTTAAACTGGTTTTGGTTACCTCTTAGATATTTATGGTCTTTTCTGTCCTGTTTTAAGCTGCTCTTGCCTATTTCTAATCTGCTTCAGGCTACCCATTTCTAACCTGGTCTTGCCCTTTCCTAGCTTGGTTTAACTCCTGTATGGTCATTTTTTATCTTACTCTTCTCCATTTCTAAACCTTTTTTAGATTCTTTTGGCAAATTGTAAACAATGGAGAGGCTTTTCCATCTTATTCTGCCCATTCCTTACTAGTTTTAAGCTGGTTTTGGCTCCTTCTTCAATATTTGTGGTCATTTCTGGCCTGTTTTAAGCTGCTCTTGCCTATTTCTAATCTGCAGAGGCTTGAAGCAAGGCTCTGTGGCAGAGATGCAGAGCAGCCGGCAGACACTCTTGCAGCCCCCACAGTGATCCCATAAGGATGACATGACAATGATCGGGGGGCTGGGAGGGTGGGGGGGGGGCGTTTCGGCTGTGGGCGCCGCTTGCTGTTGCCATCTTGTGTCCAGGTTAGGTACTGCAGCCCTGCCTCCGCGCATGAGCCGTGGTGCTCCCTGTCCCTGGAAGTGGCCAGTGTCACGTGGTGCCCGCCGGTTTCCGGCGGGCTGTAGCAAACGCGGCTCCATGCGTCCGCAGTCCGGTGGCCGCCCGCCGGCTCCGGTCCCTCCGCGCCGTTTTGGTGTGGCAGGCGCAGCCCCCGGGAGCAGCATGGCGGCGGGCAGGGTCCGGGTCCAGGTCCGGGTCCCGGCAGCAGCAGGTGAGAGCCGAGCCCACCGCGGGGCCGGGCTTACCGGGGAGGGGAGCGGGCCCGGCTGCCCGGCCGTGCCTTGGGCGTGCGCAGAGGGGCCTCTCCTACCTGCTGGCCGCTCGGCACGGGAAGCCTCTCGGTGCTCGGTACTGAGGGGAGTGAAGGCACGGGGGGGGGGGGGGGGGGGGGGGGCGGGTACCTGGAGGTCCGTAATTCACACTGTACCTGCATTGGGAGGGAAAGGGGCCAGGGTTGAAATAGCCGTTTCTAAAGCAGCCAAGGCGTTCCCTGCTTTTTTTTCTGATCTAATCTTGTACTTAGTTGGGAAATGAGACTGTTGACTGTAGCTTTAAGGTGCTGAAGGATCTGGAGACTGGGATTCTCGGAGAAATGAGAAGGGGGAAGGGTGCATTGCCCTCCTTTTGTTCTGCACACAGACCTTGCTGGGCTGAGCCCTGGGGGAGGCCAGCTCATCCCAGCCTTTCTGTTAAGGACTTCAGTTGCTGCTGTTGCTCTCCTGCTTTCTCCCATCTTTGGACAACTGCTTAGCTCCAGTAAAGCCATCAGGTTTCTTCATAAATGCTTCCTATTCCAGATGCAGAGGCAGCTCAAGCACAGGCCCTCGCTAATGGCTGCAGTGGCTGCGGCTGTTGGGTTTCATAGGTAAGAATTTTTGTAGGGGATTGTCTCTCCTGTGAAATGCTTGCATGGGATTTGTCCATTAAAAAATCCCTCACTGTTCTCTTTTCTCCACTGCTTGGCTGTGAGAGCAGGAAGCAGCAGAATCCGTGGCAGAGATAGATAAAGAAGAGCACGGGGAAGAAGCAAGCCCAGATGGCAGGGAGAAAGAGAACCAGCAGTATCCAGGTCAGGCAGAAACGGCCCCTCCCAGAGCAGAGTCCCAACAGCTGAGAAGCTGGAGCATCATGCCCAGGGAATGGATCTTGCATGTTGGCTGTCTGAGAAGCTGCACAGTGAGAAACGGTCGCTAGGTTCAGGTAAGCCTCAGTAAGACTAATTCTAAACAATTAACAGGCATTTCCATTTTACTTCATCCCATTCCTGACTAGTTTTAAGCTATTTTTGGTTACTTAAGTATTTATGGCCATTTCTGTCCTGTTTTAGGCTGCTCCTGCCTATTTCTAATCTGCTTCAGGCTATTTCTAACCTCTTGATGCCCATTTCTAATTCTTCTGAAGCCATTCTGGCAGTTTCCAAACCATTTTGGTCCATTTCCTACCCATTTCTAGCCTGGTCTTGCCCTTTCCTAGCTTGGTTTAACTCCTGTATGTATGAGGTGTGTACTTAGCCCCTGATTCCAAGAAGATGCCGTAACATGGCTGTTTCTAACTAATTTATGACCACTTCTAAACTGTTTTATTTGCTATTTCTAAATTCTTTCTGCCATTTCTAACCCGTGTTTGGTGACTTCTAACCCTTTTAAAGCCATTTCTTAAAATTTCCCTCTTTTTTTGGCCCTTTTCTCACTCTGTTTAAGCAACTTTTTTATTTTTCTAACCCATTTTTTCCCATTTGTCAGCAGCTTTAAGCCATTTTTGACCATTTCTAACACAATTTTGGCCACTTCTAACTAGATTTAAACCCATTTTTAGCCATTTGCAACCCTTATGTGTCCAATTCTAACCTGGTTTAAGCCATTTTGTCCATTTCTAAACTATTTTTTCTTCTAACCAATTTTTTTTGCCACTTCAAACACATTTTTGCCCATTTCTGAACCTGGTTTAAGCCATTTTTCCCCATTTCTACCCTATTTAAGCCATTTTAGTGTATTTCTAAACAATTCATGGCCATTTCTATCCCAGTTTTGCCCATTTCTTACCAGTTTTAAGCCGTTTTTTGGCAATTTCTAACCCATCTTTCCCTTTTCTAACCCCTTTAAATCTTTTTTTGGGGCTATTTCTGACCAGTCTGTGGCTGTTTCTGTCCCAAATTTATCCACATCTCCCGCATTGTAAGCCATTTTTGCCCACTTCTAACCCATTTTTACCCATTTCTTGCTTGTTTTAATCCATTTTGGGCCACTTGTGTTCCACTTTGGACCATTTGTAAGGTGTTTTGAACCATTTTTTTAATTTTCTAACCCATGTTTGCCCATTTCTTACCTCATTTTAGGTATGGGACGCCTAAAAAACGTTACTGAAAGAGAATAAAAGACAAGGACAGCTGGAAAAAACATGAATGAAAAAGGAAATAAATAAAACGCGTAAAGAAAATAAAAAGCAAAAGAGAAGAATGTGATTATAAATCCCCACAAAGCAATAAAAGTCTGAAAGAGACTCGAATAAAAGTTCCCTGAGCAACTTTGCCCCAGCCCCAATATTGCAAACTGTCCCCACTCAGCAGCTGGGGTCCCCGGAGGCTGTCAACGGGGAGGGGAGCGGCCGTTGCTCTCAGGCCGTTGCTTCTGCAGCGTGTGCTGCCACCTCGTGTCTAAGCGTCGGTACTGCAGGAGCTGGAGGTGGGGGGGGGCACAGGCGTAGCTCGGGGCACTGCTCGCTGCTGCCATCCTGTGTCCAAAGCTCGGTACTGCAGGTGCCGGAGATGCGGGAGGGGAAGCAAAGGGGTGGCTCAGAGCAACGGGAGCTGCCGCCCTCCTGTGGCCAAAACTACGAAGTGCACCACAAGAGCGCGAAGCCGCCCGAAGGGAACCGAGCGGAGCCGAAGCCGCCTGAGGGGGACGGAGCCGCCCGGAGGGACCAGAGTGGCTTCCATGGGGTCCCCGGGGAGCCGACAGCTGCCATTGCCCCCCGTGTGCCTCCGCCGAGTCCCATTACCTGCCATGATTCGCCTCGGCTCGGTCCGGTACAGTCCCGTCCCGGCTCGGCGGCACCCCTCCACACCCCGATTGGCTGGGACGCCTGTCAGTCACTCTTAGTCCCGCCCCGCTTCAGTTCGGCTTCTACACGGGCCTCCCCACTCCTCTGATTGGCTGCGGCGCTTGTCAATCACTCTTAGTCCTGCCCGGCTCCGGCAGCGCCCCCCCACTCCTCTGATTGGCTGCTGTGCACGTGACAAGCTGCTAGCCACGCCCCCCTCCGGCGGCGCCCCCCCACTCTTCTGATTGGCTGCGGCACACGTCACCCTCTCGTAGCCACGCCCCTTTCAGACATCGCCCCCCCACTCCTCTGATTGGCTGTGGCGAAGCCGAACCCTCCCGGAGCGGCGGGGCCGCCCGAAGAGAACCGAACGTAGCCGAAGCCGCCTGAGGGGGACGGAGCCGCCCGGAGGGACCGGAGTGGCTTCCATGGGGTCCCCGGGGAGCCGACAGCTGCCATTGCCCCCCCGTGTGCCTCCGCCGAGTCCCGTTACCCGCCATGATTCGCCTCGGCTCGGTCCGGTACGGTCCCGCCCCGGCTCGGCGGCACCCCTCCACACCCCGATTGGCTGGGACGCCTGTCAGTCACTCTTAGTCCCGCCCCGCTTCTGTTCGGCTTCTACACGGGCCTCCCCACTCCTCTGATTGGCTGCAGCGTTTGTCAATCGCTCCTAGTCCCGCCCGGCTCCGGCAGCGCCCCCCCACTCCTCTGATTGGCTTCTGTGCACGTGACAAGCTGCTAGCCACGCCCTTCGCGGGCGGTGCCCCCCCACTCCTCTGATTGGCTGAGGCGCCACCCGCGCAGCCGCCTTTCTTCACCGTGTGCAGTACCGAACATTGGCCACATGATGGCAGCATCAGTCGTCTCTCGGCGCCGCACCTCCGCTTTCCCGACCGGGTTTGCCGCGGATTGCCCCCCGAAGGACACACGGTAGAACCGGACAGTGGCCCCCAGCCGCTTTCTCCCCCGTCGCCCCCCATTTCAATGCTGAATTTTCGACAGAGCTGCCCCCCCCTCCCTTCAGCACCGACACATGACGGCAGCAGCGAGCGGCTTCCGGAGCCGCTCCGCCCCCCCCACCTCCACCACCTGCAGTACCGCCGTTCGGACACACGGTGGCAGCACACGCTCCCTTTTTCGGTGCCGCAGGGGAAATGGGAGTTTAAGGAGTAGAAAGAGGAAAGAAGTAAGTAGTATAATTTAAAAGGGCCACCTCTTTGCTTCAGTCTGTTAACTCATTTTTCCCTTCTTCTCCCTTTTAGGCACGATGTGTCAAAGGACTTTGAAATAAACATAGAAGTTTACAGTTTGGTATGTATCAGTTCTTGCTAACAGGATGTGTAAAGGAGAATGTGGTGGTGTACTTTCTGAATACCTTCTTGCCTTACAGAGAAAAGAAGTTCTGAGCACTGATAAAAGGAAAGAGGCAAATAAATCTAAGGTAAATGAAACAACAAAATCAGTATGTTGTATTTCAACAGCCGGTACTCTAGGAAGACTGCAGTGTCCAGGGAGAGCTGACTAATGGTCTTAGATGATTTGTTGCTTGCTTTTATTCTTCTTGTTATTTATTGGAGCATCTGCAGTGACAGATGGGTTATGGAATCCTGCAGCTATTAGTAGACTGGACCTGCAGCACTTGCTTGAGTCTAAAATATACTGGAGGGAAAGGAGAAGTCTTACTAGTTCAGCAAGATTATATGCTTTGCAAACTTCTGTTGGGTATTGTGCCTCTACTTGTGATTTAGTGCCTGTGTTCTCCACTTTACTTAAAGACCATCAGTCAATACGCCCTACCTTGCAGTTTGATTTGTCTTAAAGGTTCTGTTGATCAATTGCAACACATCTGTCATTCTTCCTAGCCTTAACTAAAAACACCAGATGTTGGTGGGTTTTTTCAAGCAAACTTTTATGTCCAAGGAGTTATTAAAACTTTTCAGCTGGGACAGGGTTCATGTTTCAAGTGCTTGTGTTTTATTAAGGCTTTGTGACCCCAGACAAGCCAGGGGCTTTCTGGAGATGCTAGCTTAATAAAACTAAGAAACTTCAGTGTCTTTTAGAACAGCTGCAGTGAGTACTTAAATCCTGTCTCTGCAAACAGATAGGAATTTCTCTTAATCGTAACTTTCATTTGGCACAGTGAAAGCATACTTCCACCTATCCCCCAGTAAAACCAGTTTGAAGTCCAGGGTTTCTTTCTCTCCTGTGCTGTAGTTTAGGGGAATCTTTACTTAAAACCTAATGGTTTTGTGTCCCTGTAGGTAAGTTGCTGATGTGGAGTTATAGGTTTGCTGACAGCATATTGCATCTGCTTTTTGACAAGATTCCTAAACTTGTATTTCAGCTTCAAGATTAGATGAGCACATAATTCCAGTTCATATTAATATACAGTCTCACATAAACTTTGATATTTTCATGTGGAGCTACAGATGATGTACAATGGTAGCACACTGAACATCTCTGTATTTGTATTGGTAACTCTTACCTTTAATAAGCACTTAAGATTAAGCATCCCAAGGTAATGCATACTTAAAGGTTTCTGCAGTAAATATTTATTTGATGCATAGCATTCCTCCAACTGAAATGTTACATCCAATCAAAAACCCCAAGACCTGCTCATTACAACAACTAGTATCCATTCAAAACTTATTTAGATCAGCCTTCCTTAGTTTCTCTAATTTTTACAATGCACTTACCATCTTATTCTTTCATAGGTGATTACTCCAAAGAGATTATTAACATCCATTACCTCTGTAAGTATGAATGTAATACTGTAACAAGACATGGTTATGACCTCTTCCCAAGGCCATATTCTCACCCTGAAAAAGGCTGTGCCCATAGCAGGCTCTTGTATCTCTTAGAACTCTGTAACTGTCCAGCTTTCTGCAAAATTCTTCAGCCATCAGCTCAAGAAATAGGTAACATTGTGGAGACAGTGTTCTTACAGGAGAATGGATATTTGGTACATGAGCTCTGAATAACTCCGAGGGATACAGCAGGGCTGTGGGAGGCCTGAGGAAGCTTAAGCAAGCAAGGTAAGAAGCAGCTGGAATTCACTGAGTGATGAGAACTGTGGACTGTTGGCAAGCGTTCGAGGTCAAGTTCTCACACCTGTGCTTAACCAGTTCTATGTTAGTCACTAAGGGTCTTCAAGACAAGTATCCAATCATGATATGCCAAATTGCTGTAGGTGTGCGTAAGCAATAGTGTATAAGGAGTTAATGCTTTGCAATAAATGGCTTTTTGTCTGATCATATTGGTCTCTGACTGAGTCCTTTCTGCAGCAAATGGTGCCCGAACAGGGACCCTCTATAAGTTCACATTGAAATGGAAGAGGGTGTGAATCGCTGGGCCGTGAAGAAATTGGCTGGAATCGATCTGGCTGGACCAAGATTGGGAGGCAGAAGCCTCGGAGGAGGGAATCCTCGGATCGGAGCCTTGTGAGCCCGGAGACACTGCGCAGTGCAAATAAGGTGAGCAGCCGGACGGTTGGAAGGGGGCTTAAGGATGGGAAAACAGTTAAGTAAAGAAGAAGAAGTAATACTTAAGCTCTTCCAACATATCCTCTCTGTGAGAGGGACAGACTATGATGAAGCTATGCTAAAAAGATTGTTGCTCTGGAGTAAGGAGTTAATTGTGGGAGTTGGTGAAGCTTTTAATCTCGAGACTTGGGAGAAAATTACTAAGAAAGAAGCCTCTGATTTATGGATGTTTTCAGCCCTTCTCAAGATGAAGGGAGCAACCTTGAAAGAGACAGACTTAAATTTGGTGCTGAAATGGTTGAAGACTCATTACCCAGAGATTGATGAGTCTGTCAGACTTGAGATCTCTTTGTGGAATGGGGCAGGAGTTAAACTGTGGAATGCAGCCACGAAAGGCAATGATGCTGTGAAAAGTTTGTTAGTCATTTGGAGAACTGTTTTAGAGACCTTAAAGTCAAAAAATGAGATCATGGAGACCAGTGGGCTCCCCCCTGAACCTCTGCTGGTTGCCGCTGCGGCAGCGAAGACTGAGGATGGGGATGAAGATGACCCTTTCGACCCATCTCCTATTGACCCTGAGAAGGAGCCTGTGCACGTTCATCAGTTTGCTGTTGTGATCCTGAGATTCTGACGCCTGATAATGCCAATGCTGACCTGGATGGTACTTCTGACCTGGAGCCTATTCATCCGGAAAAGAAGCCTGATTTATATCCCCCAGATCCTCCTGATAAATGGGCAGCTGTAAAGGGAGAAGGGAGACAGGTGAGGGATGTGGATGTATTGCACAGTTTCCCGTGGTGTGTGTGCTGGTATGTGCGCTTCCCACCCAAGATGGGATGGTCTCTTGTATGCTCTTATCAGGGGTATCGGGCAGAATGTGTCAGACCGTAGATTTGGGACCCTATATACAACTCCTTTGGTACAGTCTCTGTGATACTCATGAACTAGAAGTTGGTAAATATAAGCATGTCCATGTTTCTATCAACCCTTGGAAACCTTTATAGATACTGCTGGCCACTTCTTCCAACATAGGCTGGCCACCTGTGTCGGAATGAGTGTGCATTTTGGTCAGTATAAAAGCCCAAGCCTCATGCAATGTGAGGGAGGCAGAGCCTCTGTGGGGATGCCCGCTAAGGTTGAGCCTGCCACCTTGCACTGCAATGATGCTTCTCGGAGCTGGTTTCCTGATAGTCTTCACGAGCTCCTTGCACCATGTTCTGTATGTGGGACCATGTAGTGGGAGTAATGATTGTCTGGATTTTGTGTTTCAAATATTGTAGTTGTGTGGAGTGTGCTTGTGGTATCCCATACGTGTGTATGTGTGTGATGAGGGAGGAGTGTTCTGTATATTTTGTGTTGTTGGTTTCATGTAGATGTTTTTAATGGGTAGCAGTTTAACATTTGGGGCAAGAAAGGGTTAATGCAAAAGTGCAGCAGGGATTTATGGTTGTTGCTGCTGAGAAGGCAGGCAGGCTGTGCAAAGGAGGGTGAGCGACTGGTAAAAAAAGAGTGGAGAAGTTCATTGGAACTTCTGGGATCAGCTGATGGGCTGACCCTGCCTGGTCCCCATAGGGACACCTGTTGGGTAAGAATTTTATGCATGCTAAATAATTAACTCATTTTAGCTGTTATTAGTGACTGTAGTTTTGTTGTGTATTGCTTCAAGCTTGTTTTCCAGCCAGTGTACTATCAACAGCATGTAAGGGATTTGATTCAGTAATGCTGTCAGCATGGGTCCCTGAACAGGTTGGTCGAATCACCCTCCGATACAGTCAGCTGTCCAGTATGGTTCCCACAATGGGATGCAGACAGGCTGGTCAGACACAAGGGTCTCGTCTTTCTTGGGACACTGACAGGCTGATCAAATAGAAAGGGTTCAAGGAAGCCCCCCCCTTATAATGTTCCAATGTGGTCTGAGCCATAGGGATTAGGAAGTATTGCTTTTGATTCTGCTTGTGTGAGAAAAAAAAAGGGGGGGGAGTGTAATGATGGAGCAAACCCCTTTGGCTGTTAACACTGTGCAGTCTATTTCTGCAGCTGCTTCACATTCTGTTTGCATCAGATGCTTCTGCTTTAAGGAATTGCTTTAAGCTGTCTGCTTCTCAAGAACTGATAACCTGGGATAGGGAGTGTATTTCTGTCCTCCTACCTACAGGTCCGTGGCAGCTGCCTGCAAAGTTTGTCAAGCTTTGCCATGAGCTGGACAGATGAGTGGAAGAACTCAATGCATCAGTTACAGGAGCTGACCGTGAACACCCCAAGCAGAATGAGATAGAGAGAAACGAATGATTGCAAAACATCACTTGGGGGCAACTGAAAAGTAACAGCTTGAATATGTGTGCTTGTAAAGTAGCTATTATTAGAGGTTGTGATTCTGCATATAAAACCACCTGTATTTACTAGCCAGTTGCTAATAAGAAGCTATACCTTGTATTGTATGGAATTGTCACTTGTAAAAGAGATGTTAAAGAATGCAAATTTGCAGCAGATGCTAGAAAATGCTAAGGCAAAAGCTAGAAAGATTCTAATATGATGGCACTGTTACAAAGCAGGTAATGGAACAAATTAAGAGGGTGGGAGAGCTCCACTGTAAGGAATTTCTTTGGTTAGTCACTTGCTGTCATCAGCATCTTCAACATGCTGATGCACTCTGTGATAGTTACTCTGCTAATGTAAATCTGTGTGTGCTTTGCTATAGTAGTGACTTGTTACTGGGTTAAGCAGGTGAAATTCTGCATTGACAACAAGGTGCAAGGACTGATGTTGACCAAATGCCTGATACCACAGTCAAGGGCAAGACTGGGTTGGCCTCTGTGTCTGCCACCAAGGAGAACCTTTAGCTCCGCTGCTGGCTGCAACCCAGCAGGCATAGGGCGGTGGAGACACATGCCATGCCAGACCTTGATGTGAGGGATGGCCTCCGCTGTTATCAGAGAGCCATACAGGAGAAAAGGGCAGGCCCAGCTGTGTACAGCTATCAACAGGACCATACTGACTGCCAGCAAAACATATAAAGCCCCAGAACTCAACAACATAATGGACAAGTACACTGAGCACATCTGTTAAATCCCCATTATTCCAACCTGTTACATGGTGTGTAGGATTCACTGGTATGCCACATGTTATAAAGGTTCAAGTGACTTCAAATCACACTAATCTTACTGAAATAATGCTGCCTAGAGTAGTGGGTTGTTATGTTACACAAGTCCAGCAGTGACAGAGCAAATATCCCAAATTGTAAAAAACTTTTAGTAGAGAGAAAAAGGGGGAGATGTGGAGACAGTTCTCACAGGAGAATGGATATTTGGTACATGAGCTCTGAATAACTCCGAGGGATACAGCAAGGCCGTGGGAGGCCTGAGGAAGCCTAAGCAAGCAAGATAAGAAGAAGCTGTAATTCACTGAGTGATGAGAACTGTGGACTGTTGGCAAGCGTTCGAGGTCAAGTTCTCACACCTGTCCTTAACCAATTCTATGTTAGTCACTAAGGTTCTTCAGGACAAGTATCCAATCATGATATGCCAAATTGCTGTAGGTGTGTGTAAGCAATAGTATATAAGGAGTTAATGCTTTGCAATAAATGGTTTTTTGTCTGATCATATTGGTCTCTGACTGAGTCTGTTCTGCAGCACCCCATGGTGTGTGGTTTGGGGGCAACAAGGAGTGTTTTGGGGCTGCTGTCTTTGGGGGGGAGAAAGCTGTATTTTTGGGCATCTCCGGTTGGGGGTGGGGGTGGGACCATTCCAGGATTTTGGGTCCCCAGTTTCATTTGGCTTGGCCCATGGTGATGGTGGGGTGAGGTTCAATTTGGGGGTGCTACAGGCAGTGCTGCTGGGCTGCAGATATGAGGTGTCCTAGGCAGAAGTGGGAACGGAGCAGAGAACAACACAAGCTCCTTGTATAGTGGATGCCCTGCTTGCAATGACAGCAGTGACAAAGCCCCAGTCCCTGCCCACAGGGTTCCTGGGTGGGAAGCCCAGGTCCCAGCAGGACCATGGCACCTCAGCCAGCACAGAGCCTCTTCCCACATCCCTCCTCACATGCAGCACCCACTGCAGTGGCCCAGAAGCCAGGGCAAGAGCCAGGCCCAGCACTCACCTGCCAGGGAGCCCATGGCAGTGCCAGCATCATGGGCTGCCACCCGCTTTGGGCTGGGAGGGACCTTAGAGCTCATGCAGCTCCAACCCCTGCCATGGGCAGGGACACCTTCCACTAGAGCAGGTTGATCCCATGGCCCTGTGTGCAACCTGGCCTTGAACACAGCAGCCATGGGGCAGACACAGCTTCTGTGGGCACCCTGTGCTGTGGGGTATCAAAGACAGACTCCAGTTCTGGTGAAATCTGAACACCTTTATTTTGCTTCTGGCATCCCTTTGATAGTCTCCTAAGTGCTCAGCAGTAACTTTCCACTCTGTTACTTCCTTAATATCCCGATTCAGTGAAACTCCTGAGGGTTACAAATATTTCCATTGTTTGGTCTGTTTCTGAGATGCCGGTGCCACTGCTGAGGGGTTCTGTGGGGTTCTATGGCCTCGCACACCTGAACATGGGGAGTTCCAGAATCAGCCACCCCTGTGGTCCCCATGTCCCCAAGGTCATTGTGATGCATGAGCTCTGACTGGGTCCATGGGGTGCTCTGGAGGTGCTGCAGCCTTCTCTGGGATTCTCTAGGGGTATCCCCAGGATGCTCTGGGAGTGCACAGAGACACAGGCCATGGGATCAAGCTGCTCCAGTGGAAGGTGTCCCTGCCCATGGCAGGGGTTGGATCTGGATGAGCTTTAAGGTCCCTTCCAGCCCAACCCAGTCTGGGATTCCAGGACTCTCTGCTGTGCCAATGTTGGTCACTGTGCACTTGCCGTAGGTGCCGTGACGCCTGTTCCATTGCCCAGGCTGAGCTGTGACCCCTCGCATGCTGCACCTCCGCACCAAAGGCACTGAGGAAGAGCAGCCCCTGAGGGACCTCCCCGAGCCGGCTGGGCAGAGCCTGGTGCCTCCCCCTTGCAGTGACTCCCGCAGCACCCCTGGGTGCCCAGTGGCCATGGGCACGATGCTGCCGCCATCACAAAGCCCTGGCGGTCGCTGTGGATTTGCCCATTGTGACAAATGGGGCCCCCACGCTGAGCTGAGCGGGGGCTATTGCAGGAGCCAGAGCCCTGCAGGAACCAGTGCAGAGGAGACCCCTCCTCTGAGGGTCGGGAGCTGCATCTGCCGTGGCTGCCCTGCACATCCAGGGCCGTGTGCTTTGACTTTGCCATCCTGTTTGAGTGTGGCTGCAAAGACATTGTGGGTGCTGCTGTGAAGGGAGGAGAAGCTGTCAGGAGATGTGCTGGTGCCACGGCAGCTGTAGGAGCAGGGCATGGGTGAGGAGGAGCTCAGCCCTGGGCTTGTTGATGTGCTTGGAGCTCAGCTCTGCCTGCAGAGGTGCTGGGGGCAAAGCAGGAGCCTTGTGTGTGCAGGAGCTGCTGGGGTCAGAGGTGCTCAGAAGGTGTCAGGGCAGGAGCAGGCCTGGGCAGTGCAGCTGCTGGTGCTGTCACTGGGAGCTCAGCACAAGGGGACCTGCCTGGCTCCAGCAAGGCTCACGGAAGCCCACCGGGCATTGCGGAAGGTGGCAGGGCCCTGGCAGGTTCCAGTGATCCCTGTGCCGGCATTCCAGAACACACAGACATTTCTGAACTGAAAAGTGATAAAATAAATACCTTCAAATAGCTTTTATCAGATTATCTTTGTAATCTCCCTGCTCTTGGAATCCTCCAATTGTTCTTTGTGATATGAAAGACTTAACTAAACCCAAAGGTTTTAATGAGCCCCATGGTGTATTTGATCTGAGTGCGTGAGCCTCAAGTAGTGAGAGGAGACTGAAGAAAGCTCTCAAGAAGTGCAAGTCAGAAACAAAGCCCCAAGTCCCTTCAGCATTAATGGGCCCCACTGAGGCTGTTCCTCACAAAGCCTCCCCAGGGACTCATTAAAGCAAGTACCTGTAGGCTGTGATTACAGCAGACAAAGGCAAAGTGCAGGTGTCTGATGGTGAGAACACCCTTGGTGTGTTTGATGAAGCAGAAAGGCCAAGCCCTGAGCACAGCCCTTGGAGAAGTAGAGCCTGAAACCCTGAGAATGAAAGTTCTCCTCCCAGGCCTTGATGAAAGAGGCAAGTGCCATAGGGCAGGGGACAGAGACCTTTTGTTCTCTGGGGCCTTTCAGCCTTGCCAGAATCCTCCCTCATCTCTGCTGCAGGCTGTCCTGCACTGGCCCATGCCTGCACCTCTTTCCCTTCAGGCTGCTGACACCCATCTTGCTTTCCCAGCCAGCTCTCCCCTGGCATTTCTGTCCCTTCAGTCCCATCTCTGCACCCATGGCTGTCTGTGCCTTGAAACACAAAGCCATGGGCTGAGCCAGACTCCCTCTGGGTGACCTCTTGCACCGCAAGTCCACCTTTTGACACACATTTCACTTTCCTATCTCCACTGGGGAGTCTCTCCATGAGAACTCCTTGATCTGCCCTTTGAAACTCTGCTGCCCTGCTCTCAGCACAGGACAGGTGTTGGTGAGGCTTCTTAAGATCAATTTGTGTGTGAAGGCATCTTACAGGCAGTGTGAGTTTGAGCACAGGACAAATGGGAAAGCACCAATGGGACACTACAGCTCTCCTGGCTCTGCACTAATGTGTAAAAAGCTGAGAACTTCTCCCTGTTTCAATACTTTTCAAGTTTTCAGTCATACAGAGAATGTTTTATAACCCACCCACAAAAAATATCATCAGTGTTAAGCCAGTACATAAACAACACAGTCAAAATGAGTCTGAGGCCATGCTGAGCCTCCCTCATACAGACCAGAGTCATCCGAGTCATGAGTACATATAGAGAACTTTACAATGAACTTGAATTTCAACTGACATCCCTTGTGATCATTAGAGCTGGACAAAGCACTGCTTCAGACAGAAGATGACTCCCAACCAACCTGGCCTTGAACACTTCCAGGAATAGGGCAGCCACAGATCCTCTGGGCACTCTGTGCCAGTGTCCCACCACCCACAAATAGAAAAAATTCCTCCAAATGTCCAAGCTAAATCTCCCTTTTTTCAGCTTAAATCCATTCCCCCTCTTCCTGTCACTGCACACTCGTGTAAAAAGCCCCTCTCCAGATTTCTCGCAGGCCCAGTTTAGCTATGGGCAGATGCTAAGATGTCTGCCTGGAACCTTCTCTTCTCCAGGCAGAACACCCCCAGCTCTCTCAGCCTCTCTTCATCGGGGACATGTTCCAGCCCTTAGAGCACAACAGTCAATGGCTGGACTCGATGTTCCCAAGGGTCTTTTCAAATGAAATGATTCTGGATTTCATCCGACATCCTTTGTGAACGTCAGATCTGGGCAAAACACAGCTTCAGAGCAAACCTGTCTCCCATCCAACCTGGCTTTGAGCACTGCCAGGGATGGGGCAGGCAGAGCTAAGATGTGCTCCGGGCCTCAAGGCATCTTTTTGGCTCTTCATAACCCCATCATAGTAGGATCATAGGAGAACAGAGTTTGGAAGGGACCCCAGTGTTAGAAAAAGGGTGAAATTTCATGTTAGAAATAATTATATTTGAAAGTTTGCAAATCAATAGTAGGCCTTTGATTTTGCTGTTTTGTACCTTAGTTAATCGTTTTGTACCTTAGTTGTAACTTTGCTGTTCTGTACCTTAGTTGTAATTTAGGCATGGGTGGATTCAAGAAAGTATTGTAAAACCTTATCCAAGCAGAACATGTAGATTGACCAGAGGCAGCCAAGTGAAAACAAGAGAATACTGGCATCCACATAATGGTTGGGGCCTGTCCAAAGAGCAGACAGGTCAAAAAGGACAAATCGAGGAAGACTTCTTACTTCATCTGAGGAAGACTCCTTACTTCATCAGGACGACCACCAGAGGGGGGGCTGCGCAAGCGCAGAAGAGGCTGATGTCATAATAGACTGATGAGGCAATCCCTGATGCATATGTATTAGTCAAGGTAGCAATTTAGGTTTAATATGCATTGATTGCGAAACTTTTGATGTATAAATTGCAAGTGCGATGTGACGGGGTCGAAGCCAGATTTGGGCGAGTGCCCCTGGTTTCCCAGTGCTGCAATAAAGCACCTCATAGAACCATTCCGGTGGTTATGTGTGCATTCTTACGCTAACACCAGGAGGTATCCAGTCCAACCCATCAGGGACAGGATCAGAGCACTTGGTTCAAGGCTTGATTCAGTCTGAGTTGGAAATCCCCAAGGCCAGAGACTGCACAGCCTCTCGGGGTGACCAGATGCAGCACTTGCCTGAGCCTATGGGAACAAGGTTTCCTTCTGTCCTAGCTCAACCTCTCCTCTCTCACTATCCCCCATTTCCTTTTGTCCTCCCACCAGGCACCATGGTGAGGAGCCTGGCTCTGTATTCTCCATGTCCTCCTTGCTTGTAGGGGCACTAAGTCCCCAACAGCCTTCCCTTCCCAAGATCTCAGGTCCCCATCAGCCTTGCCTTCTCTGGTCTGGACAAGCCCAGATCCCGCAGCCTCTCAACACAGGCACCATGCTCCAGTTCCTACCTGTCCTGAGTTCCCATTGCAAAACCCACTCCTGCTTGTTGAAAACCCACTTCAGCGTTCCTGAAATGGGGATCTGAAACCTGGATGCAGTATCCCAGAGCATCCTTCCCCTGCTCTCCTGCCATGTTCCTGCTCATACAGCCCATGGTGCTGCTGTCCTCCCTTGCTGCCAGGGCACACGATGCCTCCTGTCCAGCTCCTGCCCACACAGACCTTTCCCATGAGCTGCTCCCAGCCATGCAGGCCCAGCCTGGGCCATTGCAGAGCAGTCCCCTGCAGGGTCCCCTGTGTCCCCTGCTCTCCTGCCCACTACACCCTGAGAGCTCTGCAACCCCCCCCATGCCATCCCATCTCCTCGCACCAGCACAACAGCACCGACCTTTGGTCTCCCCAAGAGCTGTTCCAGCTCCAGGCATGAGCAGCCATCTCAGAGCTGGAGGAGCCACAAAGCTGCTTTCATTCCCCTTCATTCCTGCCATGGGAGGACATAGCACAGAGAAGAAGTTGCTGCAGGATCATTTATTTCCCTTAAATAAAGTGAGAGACTCCCAGTGACACAAAGTGTATTGGTCACACAACACAAATAGCTACTAAAGGAGGAGGCGTTGAAAACTGACATTTCTATGAATGCAAAATCATCACAAATTGAAACAGGAAAACAAATGTAAAGCAGCAAAAACAGATGTGGCCTGTCATGACCGACACTGGGAGCCCTTTCCAGGGTAAAGCAGGAAGTGTATGGATGCTGAAACACATCGAGTCACCAGCTTCCTCACAGCATCCTTGAGATCCCGGTTCCTCAGGCTGTAGATGAGGGGGTTCACTGCTGGAGGCACCACCGAGTACAGCACTGACACCACCAGATCCAGGGTTGGGGAGGAGATGGAGGGGGGCTTCAGGTAAGCAAATGTAGCAGTGCTGATAAAGAGGGAGACCACAGCCAGGTGAGGGAGGCACATGGAAAAGGCTTTGTGGCGTCCCTGCTCAGAGGGGATCCTCAGCACAGCCCTGAAGATCTGCACATAGGAACCCATGATGAACACAAAACAGCCAAGTGCTAAAAAGACACTTAGCACAACAAGCCCAACCTCCCTGAGGTAGGAATGTGAGCAGGAGAGCTTGAGGATCGGGGGGATTTCACAGAAGAACTGCTCCACAGCATTGCCTCTGCAGAGGGGTAGTGAAAATGTATTGGCTGTGTGCAGCAGAGCATTGAGAAACCCAGTGCCCCAGGCAGCTGCTGCCATGTGGACACAAGCTCTGCTGCCCAGCAGGGTCCCATAGTGCAGGGGCTTGCAGATGGCCACATAGCGGTCATAGGACATAATAGTGAGGAGATAAAACTCAACTGAAAACAAGAAGGCAAAGAAAAAGAGCTGTGCAGCACATCCTGTGTAGGAGATGGCCCTGGTGTCCCAGAGGGAATTGGCCATGGATTTGGGGACAGTGGTGAGGATGCAGCCCAGGTCCAGCAGGGAGAGGTTGAGCAGGAAGAAGTACATGGGGGTGTGGAGGTGCTGGTCGCAGGCTGTGCTGGTGATGATGAGGCCGTTGCCCAGGAGCGCAGCCAGGGAGATGCCCAGGAAGAGCCAGAAGTGGCAGAGCTGCAGCTCCCGCGTGTGTGCGAATGGTAGGAGGAGGAAGTGGGTGATGGAGCTGCCGTTGGACATCTGCTGCCTCTGGGCATGGGCACTGTCCTGGGAGAAACAGGCAGTGATGGGTTAGGACATGAGGGTTGTCAGGATACAGAAGTGCAATTTACACACTCACGACTGTGAACACTTTCAGGTTGCAGAGGAGCGGCTGAGAGTGACTTGGTCATGATTGTCTCTGATTTTCTCTGGATTCCCAGTGTCACAGCTGACAAGTGACTTTTTCAGGGATACAATTCCTAAGTAAGTTTTTAAAGGCAACTCTGAAAAGTCTCAGCTTGACAAAAAAGGCTCAACTGTCTGTGGGTCAGTGCCTATTCGGGTCCATCAAATAACAGTCCATCTGGTTCTCAGCTGCCCTGCACTTTGTACAGAGAGTCAGCTCCTTGCCCAGCAGAGCATGTCCAGCAGCCACCTGC
This sequence comes from Melopsittacus undulatus, assembly GCF_012275295.1. NCBI lineage: Eukaryota > Metazoa > Chordata > Aves > Psittaciformes > Psittaculidae > Melopsittacus > Melopsittacus undulatus. Next base: position 10,074 of record NW_022994357.1, on the reverse strand, counting down.
AGTGGAAGGCAGACACCAAGAGAGCTGCCTGAACGCAGCCTCCCCAGGCCTGGGCTGCACTTTCCCCCCACTCCCTGCCCATGGCTCTGCTGCCTGGAGCTGTCCCTGCCAGGAGCTGCTGCTCTGTGCCCAGCTCTGCTCCCTCTCAGTGCTGCCAGAGCCCATCCCATGGGCTGTGTGCTCAGCTCTGCCCTGCACACCCCTCCCGGCAGCAGGGCTCTGCCCAGGGGCATCTCTGCCTGTGCAGGGGCTCAGGAGCAGCTCACACAAGGTCCTGACAAGACTCTCGGTGCCTCCTCCAAAGCAGAGAAGTGAATTCCCAGCTCCCACTGCCCAACCTGCCCACCAAGAGTGAAAACATCAAAGCTCTGGATCCTTCCTACTAAGGCAAATGCTGCCTCAGTGTCTTTCAGAAGGACCCTCTGCAAACGTGCTCAGAGTGATGTGGAGCTCTGAGCAGCCCTGACCCACACAGAACCCTCTCCATGCACAAGAACACTTTCCTTTCCATGCCAGGGGCTCTTCCTTCCCCCCCAGTTCCTCTCCCAGCACCGTGGGAGCTCCCAGGCAGGCTGAGTGCTGACCCTGGCAGGCAGCAGAGTCCCTGCCCCTGCACACAGCCCCTGGGCTGCAGGGACCCTGCTCGCAAGGACAGCGCTGGGCACCCCTGGCTGCACACCCACATTCACAGCCTGCAGCCAGCACAACCCGGCACAAGGGACCTGCCTTGTCCTGTCCCTGCCATGGTGCAGAGGGAAGCCCTGCTCTGCACCACATCCTCCTCCTTATCTACACACAGAAACCGCAGCTTCATTGCCCTACACCCAGAGCCTTACCACAAAGAGGGCTGGGAAGGTTACTTCTCCAGAAGGTTTTTCTTCCTCCTCAGCATCCCTCACTGCTAAGGGCATTTAAGCTCTCTGAGTCTCGCAGGTCTCCCCTGGGTCCTAGCTCAGCAACAGAGGACCAGCCCAAGGTGGCTCTGCCTCTGCCCCACTGGGCTCCTTCCAGGGCTGCCTGAGGCTCCAGGGAAACACCATGGGAAACAGCCTGAAGCAAGCACTGATGTTCCCTTCCCTCATCTGGGACACAAACTGCCTTCCTGCAGTGCCATTTCTCTGATGATTCAGAGATTTAAGGCTAAAAATCTTCTTCTCTTACAATCACAGAGTCACTTAATTTGAAAATGGCCCTTTGAGAACATCGAGTCAAACCATTAAGCTGTCACTGGCAAGTCCACACACTGAGCATGAGAACAGCTCTGGTGGGATACCCTGGTTGGATGGTCACCAACAGCAGCTGTGGCTTTAAAGTTGAATTTTACATCCTACCATAATTTCACTAATTTATATCCTATTCTATTTGTTGTTAAGCATTTTGCTACACATTAGAGCATAGAAATCAGCTGGACAAGTTATGTTGATGCAGAAACCTCCTCATATAAATAATGGTACTTAAACCCATCTAAGAAATTCTGAACAATTGCATAAAGCATCCAAACATATCCCTCACTTCACTGTGAAGAACTTCATGCTTCATCTTGAAGACCTCTGACCACGACCATCCGAGGATAGTGAGCAAGCACGAAAAGGGAGGAGACTTAAGATAATAAGGACCTAAACTTATTATAACATCCCAGACAAACTCTAGGGAACCTAATGAATTTGTATGTTTGTGTATAATAAATATCCAGCTTATTGAGCTCCCGGTGTGCCGGTTAGGAAGAGCGATCCCCCTCACACCTGTCGTTGCAATAAACATCCCTGCTTTATAACTCTCAGAATCATAGAACCATAGAATTGTTAGGGTTGGAAAGGATCTTAAGATCATCCAGTTCCAACCCCCCTGCCATGGGCAGGGACACCTCACACTAAAACATATCACCCAAGGCTTCATCCAACCTGGCCTTCAACACTGCCAGGGATGGAGCATTGTCATGGTTTGAGCATGTTTTGAGGGTGTTTTTGTTCAAGGTTTTTTCCAGCCAGGTGGAGGAGGGGAGTCCGGGAGGAAGGAGGGACAGGACACCTGACCCAGGCTAGTCAATGAGGTATTCCATACCATAGCACGTGATGCCCAGGAGGTATACTGGGAAAGAGAAAGCTGGAGGGGTAGAGCTCTGGAGAAAAATGGAGGAGGGAGCACATGGTGCTCGGCCAGGCAGGGTGGAGTGAGTTATGGGTCGGTGGCTGGTGGAGTGTTGTATTCTTTTCACTTGCTGCTTGCTGTATCATTATTATTTGTAGTAGTAAATGGCAGTAGGGGTTTTGTGTTATGCCTTAGCAATTAAACCGTTCTTATCTCAATCCGTGGGGGCTACATTCTTTGGATTCTCCTTCCTAACTCTCTGGGAGCTGGGGGACTTGGTTTAAACCACGACATTTTTGGTGCCCAACGTGGGGCCCGAGGGTTTGAGATAAGAACAGATCTGAGCGGATTTATGGTCTCTTGTCACAATGCTGATTTATTGGCTCTTAGAGGTTTTTCTCTGGATCTCGCGGTTTCGGGATTTTGCCGGGTACTTTGTGTATGGATTGGATGTGTTTGTGTTTGTTGATCATGGGTCTTGGGCTAAAGCTTTTGTTTCACTGTACTTTGTGTCAGAGGCTTGTAATACGTTGGGGCTCTGGCAGCAGGGGAGGATGGACGTGGCCGTGGACTTGGACTTGTACCAGGCCGTCCCGCTGCTCTTTGCCGTCCTTGTCCTTGTCCTTGTCTCCGTCTGCGTGGAGCTGCTGTGAAGCCAGGAAGGAGCGGCCCCGGGAGCTGCCGGCAGCTGAGGCTGCCAGGGAGAGCGGCATCGGGGAGCCAAACGGCTGTGGCAGAGCAGCGGGAGCAGGCGGGGGAGGAGCGGAGCAGGGCGGTAGCTGAGCAGCGGGATCAGGCAGCGGGGGAGGTGAGTCCTGCAGCCGTTCCCGACCCTCCGACGGCCGAGAGTGTCCCCGGAAGTCGCCCGCCGACCCCCAGCAGGATGCAGGAGACCACAGCAGCACTTCCCAGCAAGGCATAGGAGGAAGATCCGAACTCAGGAGAAGATAAGCTGGTGGTGGGAGAACTGGCAAGCAGGGCAGCTACATCAGCCCCAGTCGCAAAAGTTAAGCAGAGTCAGGTTTGGGTCTTGTCTAAGGTTAGACAAGTACATAGGAGCACCAGGAGACTGTCCCCAAGGCTGGACAGTCATGAGTGGCAGGGCATGTGGGACAGTATGGCCAGGTATCTGATCCACTGGGCCCCTCCAGTGCTTTGGAAGCATTGGAAGTGGAAGGCAGCTGTATGGAGTCCCCAGCAGCAAGCTGTAGAACTGCTGAAGGGGACGGTGAATGATTTTGAGCCTGGTGGGCCCAGATACTTCAGGCCATCATTCCAGAGATGCAATATAGAGATGTCTCATGATCGAGGGGTGGACTTAAGAGTGATGGTGTATTGGAAATGTGGGATCTGGGCATGGCGTGAATGGTATGGAATAAGGGGTGGATAATGTCATGGGTTCAGCCGTAGCAGTCATTTTTCTCCTTCTTGTAGCTGGTGCAGTTCTGTGTTTTGACTTCTGGGCTGGGAATAGTTGCTTGATAATGTCATGGGTTCAGCAGCAGCTCATGCTCTGCCAGGGAGGAGGGAGAGATAGGGTGCCTGGTCTGGGCTAGCTGGGGAGGGATTCCATACCATAGCACGTGATGCCCAGGATGCAACTGGGAGAGAGAGAGCAGGAGGGATGGAGCTCTGGAGGAAAATGGAGGAGGGGAGCACGCGGTGCTCGGCTGGGCAGGGTGGAGTGAGTTATGGGTCGGTGGCTGGTGAGGTGTTGTATTCTTTTCACTGTTATTGGCTGTATCATTATTATTGTGTTGTGCCTTAGCTATTAAACCTTTCTTATCTCAACCCGTGGGGGCTACATTCCTTGGATTCTCCTTCCTACTCTCCGGGAGTTGGGGGGACTTGGTTTAAAACCCACGACAGGGGGTTAAGGAATTCCTTTGCTTAAATAAAGTATTGTCTTTCTTAAGTACTTAACATGCCAAGGCATCGACTACTGATGAGGGGGGAGAAGCAGATGCTTAGTTCTACTGATGAGGGACAAAAGCAGATGCTCAGCTCTACTGGTAAGTGACAAAAGCAGATGCTCAGCTCTACTGGTAAGACACAAAAGCAGATGCTCAGCTCTACTGTAAGACACAAAAGCAGATGCTCAGTTCTACTGGTAAGGGACAAAAGCAGATGCTCAGCTCTACTGGTAAGACACAAAAAGCAGATGCTCAGCTCTACTGGTAAGGGACAAAAGCAGATGCTCAGCTCTACTGGTAAGACACAAAAGCAGATGCTCAGCTCTACTGGTAAGGGACACAAGCAGATGTTTGGTTGTGCTGACAAGTGGGGCAGAAGCAGACGGGACATGGACCAACCCCAGCACAGCCCCAGCCCACAGGTGAGCTCCTCACCTCTCCGGCTCCTGCCCTTCTCCTGCTCCCTCTGGCCTATGGCCAGGGGACGGTGGCCAGCAGGGCCTGGCAGCAGGAGGAGCGCCCCGGGGCATGCTGGGAGCTGTAGTGCTGGGGCTGCCGGCGGCCATGTTGGTGCTGGGGCTTGCAGGTTGTGCTGAGGGGAGGGCCGGGGCCAGCGCTGAGGTGAGCGAGCCCCTGTGGAGATGGAGACAGCCCCGCTGTGGGCACAGGCACCGGGCACCCCGACTGCCAGAGCGCCGAGAGCTGCCCCAGCCCGGCCTGCGGCCTGCAGCTGGCCCTGGGCCTGCACAGGAGGAAAGGGGAGAGCACAGAGAGGCAGAGAAAGAAGGGCCTGGGCTGAAGAGGTTCCCTGGCAGGACGGAGAGCGGGAGCTGTGGTGAGTGCCCGGCCCTTGGGGCCGTGTCTGCCTCTCATCTCTCCAAGCTCCCTCTCCCTTTCCCCTTGCTGTCATTGTCTCCCTTCCCAGACCTCTCTTCTATTCCTGTGCTGTCCTCCACGTCCCTCTCTTCTCCAAGTCCTTCTTTCTCTGTCTCTCTACCAGCCCCTTCTCCTGCTTGCAGCTCATTCTGTATCCCACCGTCTCTGTCTTTCTCCCTGCCTACTTCTCCTCTCTCTGGCTGTGTCTTGCTGCTCCCAGACCCTTCCTCCATCACTCTGCAGGGCTTCTGATACTTCTCTTTCTTTCTCCATCCCTCTGAGCTGCTCCTTGCTCCTGCACTTCTCTTTCTCTTAGTTGTTAGTCTTGTTTGTTGCTCTGGTTTTAGAATCCTAGAATAGTTAGGGTTGGAAAGGAAGTTCAGATCATCCAGTTCCAAGCCTGTGCCATGGGCAGGAAACACCTCCATTAAACCATGTCACCCAGGGCTCTGTCCAGGCTGGCCTTGAACACTGCCAGGGATGGAGCATTCCCAAGTTCCTTTGGCAGCCTGTGCCAGCCCCTCACTGCCCTCACAGGGAAGAACTTCTTCCTTATATCTAACCTAAACTTCCCCTATTTCAGGTTGAACCCATCACCCCTTATCCTGTCACTCTGGTCCCTGATGAAGAGGTTGCTCTCCCACATCCTTGTAAGCCCCCCCTTCAGGACACTGGAAGCTGCTCTGAGGTCCTCCATGCAGCCTTCTCTTCTCCAGGCTGAAGACCCCAGTGTTCTCAGCCTGTCTCCATACAGGAGCTGCTCCAGCCCCTGATCGTTCTCGTGTCCTGCTCTGGACTTGTTCCAACAGCTCCGTGTCCTTTTTATGTTGGGAAACACCAGAACTGCACCCAGTGCTGCAAGTGGGGTCTCAGAAGAGCAGAGCAGAGGGGCAGGATCACCTCCTTCGACCCTGCTGGTCACACTCCTTTTGATGCAGCCCAGGACACGGTTGGCTTTCTGGGCTGTGAGCACACACTCATGTTCATTTTCTCATTGACTGACACCCTCAAGTCCTTCTGAACAGGGCTGCTCTGAGTCTCTTCTGCTCCCAGCCTGTAGCTGGGATTGCTGGGATTGCTCTGACGCAGGTGTAGGAGCTTGCATTTGGCTTGGTTGAACTTCATGAGGTTGTCATTGGCCACCTCTCAGGCGTGTCAGGGTCCCTCTGGATGGCATTCCTTCCCTCCAGTGTATCGACCGAACCACACAGCTTGGTGTTGCTAGCAAGCTCTCCCTGCCCCTATTTGTTTTTTACCCACTCACCTTTCCTCTACCCACCACGTCTTTTGATGATCTCTGTCAATCCGTAGTCCTTACTTCTCTCTGCCCTGCTCCCTCTCCCACTGTTTGCCTCTCTTCCTCTTTCCCTGCTGCTTCTTTCTCCATCTCTGTGCAGATCCCTACTCTTTTATTCTTCTCATGTCTTTCTTCCTTTCTTTCTCTCTTTCTCTCTTTCTTTCTCTCTTTCTCTCTTTCTTTCTCTCTTTCTCTCTTCTCTCTCTTTCTCTCTCTTTCTCTCTCTTTCTCTCTCTTTCTCTCCCTTTCTCTCCTTGCTCTCCCTTTCTCTTCCTTGCTCTTCCTTGCTCTCCCTTGCTCTCCCTTGCTCTCCCTTGCTCTCCCTTGCTCTCCCTTGCTCTCCCTCCTTCCCCTTCCTTCCCTCCTTTCCCTTCCTTCCCTCCTTTCCCTTCCTTCCCTCCTTTCCCTTCCTTCCCTCCTTTCCCTTCCTTCCATCCTTCCCTCCTTTCCTTCCTTCCTTTTCTTCCTTCCTTCCTTCCTTTTCCTTCCTTTCCTTCCTTCCTTCCTAGTTCCTTTCTTCCTTCTTCCTTTCCTTCCTTCCTTTTCCTTCCTTCCTTTTCCTTCCCTTCCTTTTCCTTCCTGGAAAGCAGCAGCTGGATGTGATAAAGGCTCGAAGTAGCTGAAGGTACTATTGGATTGTGTTTTCCCAGTGAGGTTCAGGCCCTGATGCAGCTGACAGAAATGTGGCAGGCCTGTCCATTGAGCAGCTAAGCCAGGCCTGCCCTTCGGCCCGAGCAGGTTGTTCCTTTATCTTCCCTGCTGTAAAAGGTGGTCAGTAGATATCTGGTACGTTCCGCTCCACTTCTCCTGTAGAGGATCTCCTGAAAAATTCTTAACATAAACCCAGTCTCCAGATCTGAAAAGGGTGAATGGGATAATCCAAACCTTGCTCTTGTCCCTGCTACTCTCTTATTTATCTTCTCCAATTCTTGTTCCAGATTGACCAAAAATTGTCAGAGGATAGGCCTTCTGCCACTTCCGAGGAGACTCCTGCTTTAAATGGGACTGTTATGGTCTTTCATATAAAATTCAAATGGGCTAACCTCTTCTTTTGACCGAGGTTTAGTTTGAATTCTTAATAGAGAGCCAGTGGTAACCTTGGTACCAATAGAATTTCATTTCCTGACATATTTTCCTAATTTGTGTTTGATCAGATGGTTCATCTTTTCTACGTGCTCACTGGCCGAGGCCTGTATGGAACATGTACTTGCCAATCAAGTTCCCCCTGATCCCGGAGGGATGGGAAGGAGAATGGAAAGAGTGTAACTCCCAGGGGCTGAGGTAAGTCGAGTAACTAAAGTATAACACAAACCACTGCTGCTACCACCAATAATAATAATAAGGGAAATAACAAGGGAAGAGAATACAGCTGCTCGTGAGGATCAATGTTTACAGATATGTAAAGGGTGGGTGTCAGAATGATGGTTTTTTTCAGGATATCCAGGGATGACAAGGGGCAATGGGGTGTAAACTGGAGCATAGAAGGTTCCATGTGAACATCAGGAAGAACTCCTTTACTGTGAGAGTGACAGAGCACTGGAAGAGGTTGCCCAGGGGGGTTGTGGAGTCTCCTCCACTGGAGATATTCAAGGCCTGCCTGGACAAGTTCCTGTGTGATGTACTCTAGGTTACCCTGCTCTTGCAGGGGGTTGGACTAGATGATCTTTTGAGGTCCCTTCCAACCCTTGTGATTCTGTGTGTAAAATGAAGATCTGCCCCTTTGCTCCCAGTGCCCAGAGGGGATGTGCTGCAAGTCAGCACGGAGGTCTCGATCCCATCAGAGCTGTAAGTCTGACAGAACCTGCATGGCAGAGAGCAGAGGCTCTCGTAAGGGATGCAGCCTCTGCACAGCTGGCTGGTTTGACCAAAACTCCCAGTGTTTTTGGCCAAAGACTTTCAGGTACAAATGCAGTCAAAATAGTTGACTAAGCAAAAGACAATCCAGTGTCCATTCTTGAGCAGAGCAACGATTGCTTTGGGGTTTTGCTTGAGTTCAGACAGTTGTGGCTGTGGCATGGTTGTAATGGGCCTGTGAAGGCACCTGCCCGGGGCAGGTAAGCCACATTCATCTTTGCTTTTATTTCTTGGTACCTGCTTCAGTTTGGAAGCTCCTTGCTCAGCAGGGCTTGTGCTGCAGCCTGCCCAGCACCTCTGAGCACAGCGTGCGTGCTGCAGGGAGCTGCCCCAGCTGCTTGTCAGCAGCAAGAGATGGGCCTGTCCCTCCAGTGCTTCCCAAGTGATAAATAACCCAAACTGCTCCTTTCAGAGCTTCTGAAGAGCCTGTGGGCTTCGTAGGTGCTGGGGTTGTGGCCGGTGCTCCTGTGGGCTCAGGTTGAAAAGGCAGTCACGGGCTGGGCTTGTCCCCTCCCTGTGTCTACTGGTCTGATCTTCTCTCCCTTGCTTCAAACACAGAACCCACGTGCCGGTGTTTGAAGGTGCCCCACAGGAGAAGTAGTAGCCCGCTGTGGATGACCAGCTTGCTGCAAAGGCAGGAGCCAGGAGCCCAGTCCTGCTGCAAATGGAGCTGCCACGGATGTCTGAAGCTGCAGATGCCAACCAAGCTGTGGTGGGAGCAGGTAAAAGCACGTGAGGGCTGTTGTTTGTCTTGCTCAGGAGAAGGTGGAGGGAAGGAGCGCTTGTGGCAGCTGGTGTGGTTCTGGAGCTGACCATAGGAGGATCCTGCTGGGCTGGGGTGCTCGGTGTAAGCATGGTTTGAAATGTGTGTGATGCCAGGAAGTAAAGAGCTGCCATCAGGCTGAAGGAAGCTCTGTATCTTGGGGGAGGAGAGGAGGAGCCTGTACTCCCTTAGGCTGTGGTGTGTCTTGGTGCTGGGTGGCCTGGAGAAAGGCCCTGGCAGGAGGGAGAGAAGAGCTGGGTGTGAGGGAAGAGAGACTGAGCCCTGCTCTGCTGCGTGACTTGACTAAGCCCTGGTCCTGCAGTGTGGGGGTACTGTAGGTATGTTTCTGTCCTCAGTATCATGGTGACTTTGATGGTTTTTAGCTGCCAGGGGAGACATGAGGCCAAGGCAGTTAGGATTAAGGCAGTGTCAGCCCCAGGAATGAAAACTGTGAACCATTCTGTAGCTGCTGCACAGTTATCAGTGCCCTGACATCTGTCCCCTTTCCTGTTTAACCTGAGACGTGGTGCCAGTACCTTGCTGAATTGGGCCCGATTCCTCCATCCAGAATGCGCCCATCTTTCTGTGCCCTGTCTCCTGCAGTCACAGCCTCAGTTGCTGCCCTGCTCGTGTCAGAGATTGCCCCTGAGCTGTGAGTAACTTCTTGAATGTTCTGAAATTTGCAGCAAGGCAGCTGCTGGGTTAAATGGTTTCACAGTGTGAAGGAGCAGAAGAGCAAGGAGGCATTACACTTGTTGGGCCAAGTTACTTCTGTTTTGTTTTTAAAAAGTGATGGAGGGAAAACAATTCCTCAGTTCAGATTTGACTGCACAGCTGACTTCAGGGTCTCCAAACTGGGGGTATTTGAAATGCTGTCTGGATTTAGGAAAGGAGGAGAGAAGCCTTTTGCTTGAGCTCTCCAGTTTTCACCTGGATTCGTGGCTGGACATGATGCGGGACATGTTTTGGAGTGTTTCTACAGGCTGGCTGCCTGGAGAGCCAGTTAGCACTCGGGGCTCATATCCTCCCTGGCTGGTTTGTAAACCCCCCAGATGCTGAGTGTTGGTTTCAAAGTGAGGGCTCCACGTTCCCCACCAAGCAGACGTGAGGATTGCTTTGCCTGTGGCCGAGAGTCTCATGGGAAGCTTTTGTTTCTGCAAAGGCTGTGCTGAAAACGTGTGAGGCTCCTGGCAGCTGAGATGCCCCAGGAAGCGGGGGTGGCCTTGGCTGGTGCGTGTGCCGTCGTGCGCAGGCTGAATGGGTACAAAGTGATGGATGGTGCT
>NW_022994356.1:0-60502 GCF_012275295.1 Melopsittacus undulatus | reverse complement strand
CGGGTAGAAATGGCCAAAAATGGCTTGAAGGGAGTTAAAAATAGCTCAAAGTGGGATTAGAAATGGCCAAAGATCGGTTAAGAAGGGGTAGAGAAGCCCAAAAATGGTTAGAGAAGGTTAAAACTGGGCCCAGTTTTATTAGAGATGTGCAAAACCGGGTTAGAAAAGGAAAACTATGGCTTGAAACGGGTTGCAATTGGGAAAAAATGTTTAGAAATAGCCAAACTTGGTTTGAAGATTTTTAGAGAAGAGCAAAATTGGGTTAGAAACGGACCAAAACCGGCTTAACAATGATGAGAGAAGTGCAAAACCGTGTTAGAAATGGCCAAAAATGGCTTAAAACTGGAAAAGAACTTTGTTAGACAAGGCTAGAAATAGCTAAAATGACTTCAAATGAGTTAGAAGTGAGTAAAAATAGGTTAGAATTGGTCAAAAATAGCTTAAAATGGGTGAGAAACTGGGCAAAAGCAGTTTAGAAAAGGAAAAAAAAAGGCTGAAAATTGGTTATAAAGTGACAAAATCGTTTAGAGAAGGAAAAAAAATGGCTAAAACGCGTTGAAAGTGGGCAAAAATGGTTTAGAAAGAGGAAAAAATGGCTTTATGAGGGATAGAGAGGTGCAAAACTGGGTTAGAAATGGACACAATTGTTTAAAAAGGGTTAGGGAGGTGCAAAACTGGGTTAGAAATGGACACAAATGTTTAAAAAGTGTTAGAGAGGTGCAAAACGGGTAGAAGTGGCCAAAGATCGGTTAAGAAGGGGTAGAGAAGCCTAAAAGTGGGTTAGAGAAGGTTAAAACTGGGCCCAGATTTATTAGAGATGTGCAAAACCAGGTTAGAAAAGGAAAACTATGGCTTGAAACGGGTTGCAATTGGGAAAAAATGGATTAGAAATAGCCAAACTTGGTTTGAAGATTTTTAGAGAAGAGCAAAATTGGGTTAGAAACGGCCAAAACCGGCTTAACAGTGATGAGAGAAGTGCAAAACCGTTTTAGAAATGGCCAAAAATGGCTTAAAACTGGAAAAGAACTTTGTTAGACAAGGCTAGAAATAGCTAAAAATGACTTCAAATGAGTTAGAAGTGAGTAAAATTAGGTTAGCAATGGTCAAAAATAGCTCAAAATGGGTGAGAAATGGGCAAAAGCAGTTTAGAAAAGGAAAAAAAAGGCTGAAAATTGGTTATAAAGTGACAAAAATCGTTTAGAGAAGGAAAAAAATGGCTAAAACGCGTTGAAAGTGGCAAAAAATGGTTTAGAAAGAGGAAAAAAATGGCTTTATGAGGATAGAGAGGTGCAAAACTGGGTTAGAGATGGACACAATTGGTTAAAAAGGGTTTAGGGAGGTGCAAAACTGGTTAGAAATGGACACAAATGGTTTTAAAAGGGTTAGAGAGGTGCAAAACGGGTAGAAATGGCCAAAATGGCTTGAAGGGAGTTAAAAATAGCTCAGAAGTGGGTTAGAAATGGCCAAAGATCGGTTAAGAAGGGGTAGAGAAGCCCAAAAATGGGTTAGAGAAGGTTAAAACTGGGCCCAGATTTATTAGAGATGTGCAAAACCGGGTTAGAAAAGGAAAACTATGGCTTGAAACGGGTTGCAATTGGGAAAAAATGGTTTAGAAATAGCCAAACTTGGTTTGAAGATTTTTAGAGAAGAGCAAAATTGGGTTAGAAACGGCCAAAAACGGCTTAACAGTGATGAGAGAAGTGCAAAACCGTGTTAGAAATGGCCAAAAATGGCTTAAAACTGGAAAAGTACTTTGTTAGACAAGGCTAGAAATAGCTAAAATGACTTCAAATGAGTTAGAAGTGAGTAAAAAATAGGTTAGCAATGGTCAAAAATAGCTCAAAATGGGTGAGAAATGGGCAAAAGCAGTTTAGAAAAGGAAAAAATGGCTGAAAATTGGTTATAAAGTGACAAAATCTTTTAGAGAAGGAAAAAAATGGCTAAAACGCGTTGAAAGTGGGCAAAAATGGTTTAGAAAGAGGAAAAAATGGCTTTATGAGGGATAGAGAGGTGCAAAACTGGGTTAGAGATGGACACAATTGGTTAAAAAGGGTTAGGGAGGTGCAAAACTGGGTTAGAAATGGACACAAATGGTTTAAAAGGGTTAGAGAGGTGCAAAACGGGTAGAAATGGCCAAAAATGGCTTGAAGGGAGTTAAAAATAGCTCAAAGTGGGTTAGAAATGGCCAAAGATCGGTTAAGAAGGGGTAGAGAAGCCTAAAAATGGGTTAGAGAAGGTTAAAACTGGGCCCAGATTTATTAGAGATGTGCAAAACCGGGTTAGAAAAGGAAAACTATGGCTTGAAACGGGTTGCAATTGGGAAAAAATGGTTTAGAAATAGCCAAACTTGGTTTGAAGATTTTTAGAGAAGAGCAAAATTGGGTTAGAAACGACCAAAACCGGCTTAACAGTGATGAGAGAAGTGCAAAACCGTGTTAGAAATGGCCAAAAATGGCTTAAAACTGGAAAAGTAACTTTGTTAGACAAGGCTAGAAATAGCTAAAAATGACTTCAAATGAGTTAGAAGTGAGTAAAAATAGGTTAGCAATGGTCAAAAATAGCTCAAAATGGGTGAGAAATGGGCAAAAGCAGTTTAGAAAAGGAAAAAAAAGGCTGAAAATTGGTTATAAAGTGACAAAATCGTTTAGAGAAGGAAAAAAATGGCTAAAACGCGTTGAAAGTGGGCAAAAATGGTTTAGAAAGAGGAAAAAAATGGCTTTATGAGGGATAGAGAGGTGCAAAACTGGGTTAGAGATGGACACAATTGGTTAAAAAGGGTTAGGGAGGTGCAAAACTGGGTTAGAAATGGACACAAATGGTTTAAAAGGGTTAGAGAGGTGCAAAACGGGTAGAAATGGCCAAAAATGGCTTGAAGGGAGTTAAAAATAGCTCAAAGTGGGTTAGAAATGGCCAAAGATCGGTTAAGAAGGGGTAGAGAAGCCCAAAAATGGGTTAGAGAAGGTTAAAACTGGGCCCAGATTTATTAGAGATGTGCAAAACCAGGTTAGAAAAGGAAAACTATGGCTTGAAACGGGTTGCAATTGGGAAAAAATGGTTTAGAAATAGCCAAACTTGGTTTGAAGATTTTTAGAGAAGAGCAAAATTGGGTTAGAAACGGACACAAAAACGGCTTAACAATGATGAGAGAAGTGCAAAACCGTGTTAGAAATGGCCAAAAATGGCTTAAAACTGGAAAAGAACTTTGTTAGACAATGCTAGAAATAGCTAAAATGACTTCAAATGAGTTAGAAGTGAGTAAAAATAGGTTAGCAATGGTCAAAAATAGCTCAAAATGGGTGAGAAACGGGCAAAAGCAGTTTAGAAAAGGAAAAAAAAGGCTGAAAATTGGTTATAAAGTGACAAAATCGTTTAGAGAAGGAAAAAAATGGCTAAAACGCGTTGAAAGTGGGCAAAAATGGTTTAGAAAGAGGAAAAAATGGCTTTATGAGGGATAGAGAGGTGCAAAACTGGGTTAGAAATGGACACAATTGGTTAAAAAGGGTTAGGGAGGTGCAAAACTGGGTTAGAAATGGACACAAATGTTTAAAAAGGGTTAGAGAGGTGCAAAACGGGTAGAAAGTGGCCAAAGATTCGGTTAAGAAGGGGTAGAGAAGCCTAAAAGTGGGTTAGAGAAGGTTAAAACTGGGCCCAGATTTATTAGAGATGTGCAAAACCGGGTTAGAAAAGGAAAACTATGGCTTGAAACGGGTTGCAATTGGGAAAAAATGGTTTAGAAATAGCCAAACTTGGTTTGAAGATTTTTAGAGAAGAGCAAAATTGGGTTAGAAACGGCCAAAACCGGCTTAACAGTGATGAGAGAAGTGCAAAACCGTTTTAGAAATGGCCAAAAATGGCTTAAAACTGGAAAAGAACTTTGTTAGACAAGGCTAGAAATAGCTAAAAATGACTTCAAATGAGTTAGAAGTGAGTAAAAATAGGTTAGCAATGGTCAAAAATAGCTCAAAATGGGTGAGAAATGGGCAAAAGCAGTTTAGAAAAGGAAAAAAAAAGGCTGAAAATTGGTTATAAAGTGACAAAATCGTTTAGAGAAGGAAAAAAAATGGCTAAAACGCGTTGAAAGTGGGCAAAAATGGTTTAGAAAGAGGAAAAAAATGGCTTTATGAGGGATAGAGAGGTGCAAAACTGGGTTAGAGATGGACACAATTGGTTAAAAAGGGTTAGGGAGGTGCAAAACTGGGTTAGAAATGGACAAAAATGGCTTTATGAGGGTTAGAGAGGTGCAAAACGGGTAGAAATGGCCAAAAATGGCTTGAAGGGAGTTAAAAATAGCTCAAAGTGGGTTAGAAATGGCCAAAGATCGGTTAAGAAGGGGTAGAGAAGCCCAAAAATGGGTTAGAGAAGGTTAAAACTGGGCCCAGATTTATTAGAGATGTGCAAAACCGGGTTAGAAAAGGAAAACTATGGCTTGAAACGGGTTGCAATTGGGAAAAAATGGTTTAGAAATAGCCAAACTTGGTTTGAAGATTTTTAGAGAAGAGCAAAATTGGGTTAGAAACGGCCAAAAACCGGCTTAACAATGATGAGAGAAGTGCAAAACCGTGTTAGAAATGGCCAAAAATGGCTTAAAACTGGAAAAGTAACTTTGTTAGACAAGGCTAGAAATAGCTAAAAATGACTTCAAATGAGTTAGAAGTGAGTAAAAATAGGTTAGCAATGGTCAAAAATAGCTCAAAATGGGTGAGAAATGGGCAAAAGCAGTTTAGAAAAGGAAAAAAAAAGGCTGAAAATTGGTTATAAAGTGACAAAATCGTTTAGAGAAGGAAAAAAATGGCTAAAACGCGTTGAAAGTGGGCAAAAATGGTTTAGAAAGAGGAAAAAATGGCTTTATGAGGGATAGAGAGGTGCAAAACTGGGTTAGAAATGGACACAATTGGTTAAAAAGGGTTAGGGAGGTGCAAAACTGGGTTAGAAATGGACACAAATGTTTAAAAAGTGTTAGAGAGGTGCAAAACGGGTAGAAGTGGCCAAAGATCGGTTAAGAAGGGGTAGAGAAGCCTAAAAGTGGGTTAGAGAAGGTTAAAACTGGGCCCAGATTTATTAGAGATGTGCAAAACCGGGTTAGAAAAGGAAAACTATGGCTTGAAACGGGTTGCAATTGGGAAAAAATGGATTAGAAATAGCCAAACTTGGTTTGAAGATTTTTAGAGAAGAGCAAAATTGGGTTAGAAACGGCCAAAACCGGCTTAACAGTGATGAGAGAAGTGCAAAACCGTGTTAGAAATGGCCAAAAATGGCTTAAAACTGGAAAAGAACTTTGTTAGACAAGGCTAGAAATAGCTAAAATGACTTCAAATGAGTTAGAAGTGAGTAAAAATAGGTTAGCAATGGTCAAAAATAGCTCAAAATGGGTGAGAAACGGGCAAAAGCAGTTTAGAAAAGGAAAAAAAAAGGCTGAAAATTGGTTATAAAGTGACAAAATCGTTTAGAGAAGGAAAAAAAATGGCTAAAACGCGTTGAAAGTGGGCAAAAATGGTTTAGAAAGAGGAAAAAATGGCTTTATGAGGGATAGAGAGGTGCAAAACTGGGTTAGAGATGGACACAATTGGTTAAAAAGGGTTAGGGAGGTGCAAAACTGGGTTAGAAATGGACACAAATGGTTTAAAAAGGGTTAGAGAGGTGCAAAACGGGTAGAAATGGCCAAAAATGGCTTGAAGGGAGTTAAAAATAGCTCAAAGTGGGTTAGAAATGGCCAAAGATCGGTTAAGAAGGGGTAGAGAAGCCCAAAAATGGGTTAGAGAAGGTTAAAACTGGGCCCAGATTTATTAGAGATGTGCAAAAACCGGGTTAGAAAAGGAAAAACTATGGCTTGAAACGGGTTGCAATTGGGAAAAAATGGTTTAGAAATAGCCAAACTTGGTTTGAAGATTTTTAGAGAAGAGCAAAATTGGGTTAGAAACGGACCAAAACCGGCTTAACAAGTGATGAGAGAAGTGCAAAACCGTGTTAGAAATGGCCAAAAATGGCTAAAAACTGGAAAAGAACTTTGTTAGACAAGGCTAGAAATAGCTAAAAATGACTTCAAATGAGTTAGAAGTGAGTAAAAATAGGTTAGCAATGGTCAAAAATAGCTCAAAATGGGTGAGAAACTGGCAAAAGCAGTTTAGAAAAGGAAAAAAAAGGCTGAAAATTGGTTATAAAGTGACAAAATCTTTTAGAGAAGGAAAAAAATGGCTAAAACGCGTTGAAAGTGGGCAAAAATGGTTTAGAAAGAGGAAAAAATGGCTTTATGAGGGATAGAGAGGTGCAAAACTGGGTTAGAGATGGACACAATTGGTTAAAAAGGGTTAGGGAGGTGCAAAACTGGGTTAGAAATGGACACAAATGGTTTAAAAGGGTTAGAGAGGTGCAAAACGGGTAGAAATGGCCAAAAATGGCTTGAAGGGAGTTAAAAATAGCTCAAAGTGGGTTAGAAATGGCCAAAGATCGGTTAAGAAGGGGTAGAGAAGCCCAAAAATGGGTTAGAGAAGGTTAAAACTGGGCCCAGATTTATTAGAGATGTGCAAAAACCGGGTTAGAAAAGGAAAACTATGGCTTGAAACGGGTTGCAATTGGGAAAAAATGGTTTAGAAATAGCCAAACTTGGTTTGAAGATTTTTAGAGAAGAGCAAAATTGGGTTAGAAACGACCAAAAACGGCTTAACAATGATGAGAGAAGTGCAAAACCGTGTTAGAAATGGCCAAAAATGGCTTAAAACTGGAAAAGTACTTTGTTAGACAATGCTAGAAATAGCTAAAATGACTTCAAATGAGTTAGAAGTGAGTAAAAATAGGTTAGCAATGGTCAAAAATAGCTCAAAATGGGTGAGAAACGGGCAAAAGCAGTTTAGAAAAGGAAAAAAAAAGGCTGAAAATTGGTTATAAAGTGACAAAATCTTTTAGAGAAGGAAAAAAAATGGCTAAAACGCGTTGAAAGTGGGCAAAAATGGTTTAGAAAGAGGAAAAAATGGCTTTATGAGGGATAGAGAGGTGCAAAACTGGGTTAGAGAATGGACACAATTGGTTAAAAAGGGTTAGGGAGGTGCAAAACTGGGTTAGAAATGGACACAAATGTTTAAAAAGTGTTAGAGAGGTGCAAAACGGGTAGAAGTGGCCAAAGATCGGTTAAGAAGGGGTAGAGAAGCCTAAAAGTGGGTTAGAGAAGGTTAAAACTGGGCCCAGATTTATTAGAGATGTGCAAAACCAGGTTAGAAAAGGAAAACTATGGCTTGAAACGGGTTGCAATTGGGAAAAAATGGATTAGAAATAGCCAAACTTGGTTTGAAGATTTTTAGAGAAGAGCAAAATTGGGTTAGAAACGGCCAAAAACCGGCTTAACAGTGATGAGAGAAGTGCAAAACCGTGTTAGAAATGGCCAAAAATGGCTTAAAACTGGAAAAGAACTTTGTTAGACAAGGCTAGAAATAGCTAAAAATGACTTCAAATGAGTTAGAAGTGAGTAAAAATAGGTTAGCAATGGTCAAAAATAGCTCAAAATGGGTGAGAAATGGGCAAAAGCAGTTTAGAAAAGGATAAAAAAAGGCTGAAAATTGGTTATAAAGTGACAAAATCGTTTAGAGAAGGAAAAAAAATGGCTAAAACGCGTTGAAAGTGGGCAAAAATGGTTTAGAAAGAGGAAAAAATGGCTTTATGAGGGATAGAGAGGTGCAAAACTGGGTTAGAGATGGACACAATTGGTTAAAAAGGGTTAGGGAGGTGCAAAACTGGGTTAGAAATGGACACAAATGGTTTAAAAGGGTTAGAGAGGTGCAAAACGGGTAGAAATGGCCAAAAATGGCTTGAAGGGAGTTAAAAATAGCTCAAAGTGGGTTAGAAATGGCCAAAGATCGGTTAAGAAGGGGTAGAGAAGCCCAAAAATGGGTTAGAGAAGGTTAAAACTGGGCCCAGATTTATTAGAGATGTGCAAAACCGGGTTAGAAAAGGAAAACTATGGCTTGAAACGGGTTGCAATTGGGAAAAAATGGTTTAGAAATAGCCAAACTTGGTTTGAAGATTTTTAGAGAAGAGCAAAATTGGGTTAGAAACGGCCAAAACCGGCTTAACAATGATGAGAGAAGTGCAAAACCGTGTTAGAAATGGCCAAAAATGGCTTAAAACTGGAAAAGAACTTTGTTAGACAAGGCTAGAAATAGCTAAAATTACTTCAAATGAGTTAGAAGTGAGTAAAAATAGGTTAGCAATGGTCAAAAATAGCTCAAAATGGGTGAGAAACGGGCAAAAGCAGTTTAGAAAAGGAAAAAAAAGGCTGAAAATTGGTTATAAAGTGACAAAATCGTTTAGAGAAGGAAAAAAATGGCTAAAACGCGTTGAAAGTGGGCAAAAATGGTTTAGAAAGAGGAAAAAATGGCTTTATGAGGGATAGAGAGGTGCAAAACTGGGTTAGAAATGGACACAATTGGTTAAAAAGGGTTAGGGAGGTGCAAAACTGGGTTAGAAATGGACACAAATGTTTAAAAAGTGTTAGAGAGGTGCAAAACGGGTAGAAGTGGCCAAAGATCGGTTAAGAAGGGGTAGAGAAGCCTAAAAGTGGGTTAGAGAAGGTTAAAACTGGGCCCAGATTTATTAGAGATGTGCAAAACCAGGTTAGAAAAGGAAAACTATGGCTTGAAACGGGTTGCAATTGGGAAAAAATGGATTAGAAATAGCCAAACTTGGTTTGAAGATTTTTAGAGAAGAGCAAAATTGGGTTAGAAACGGCCAAAACCGGCTTAACAGTGATGAGAGAAGTGCAAAACCGTGTTAGAAATGGCCAAAAATGGCTTAAAACTGGAAAAGAACTTTGTTAGACAAGGCTAGAAATAGCTAAAAATGACTTCAAATGAGTTAGAAGTGAGTAAAAATAGGTTAGCAATGGTCAAAAATAGCTCAAAATGGGTGAGAAATGGGCAAAAGCAGTTTAGAAAAGGAAAAAAAAAGGCTGAAAATTGGTTATAAAGTGACAAAATCGTTTAGAGAAGGAAAAAAATGGCTAAAACGCGTTGAAAGTGGGCAAAAATGGTTTAGAAAGAGGAAAAAATGGCTTTATGAGGGATAGAGAGGTGCAAAACTGGGTTAGAGATGGACACAATTGGTTAAAAAGGGTTAGGGAGGTGCAAAACTGGGTTAGAAATGGACACAAATGGTTTAAAAGGGTTAGAGAGGTGCAAAACGGGTAGAAATGGCCAAAAATGGCTTGAAGGGAGTTAAAAATAGCTCAAAGTGGGTTAGAAATGGCCAAAGATCGGTTAAGAAGGGGTAGAGAAGCCCAAAAATGGGTTAGAGAAGGTTAAAACTGGGCCCAGATTTATTAGAGATGTGCAAAAACCGGGTTAGAAAAGGAAAACTATGGCTTGAAACGGGTTGCAATTGGGAAAAAATGGTTTAGAAATAGCCAAACTTGGTTTGAAGATTTTTAGAGAAGAGCAAAATTGGGTTAGAAACGACCAAAAACGGCTTAACAGTGATG
The DNA here is from genome assembly GCF_012275295.1 of Melopsittacus undulatus. Classification (NCBI taxonomy): domain Eukaryota; kingdom Metazoa; phylum Chordata; class Aves; order Psittaciformes; family Psittaculidae; genus Melopsittacus; species Melopsittacus undulatus. The sequence continues at coordinate 51,039 of NW_022994356.1, read as the reverse complement.
AGAGAAGTGCAAAACCGTTTTAGAAATGGCCAAAAATGGCTTAAAACTGGAAAAGAACTTTGTTAGACAAGGCTAGAAATAGCTAAAAATGACTTCAAATGAGTTAGAAGTGAGTAAAAATAGGTTAGCAATGGTCAAAAATAGCTCAAAATGGGTGAGAAACTGGGCAAAAGCAGTTTAGAAAAGGAAAAAAAAAGGCTGAAAATTGGTTATAAAGTGACAAAATCTTTTAGAGAAGGAAAAAAATGGCTAAAACGCGTTGAAAGTGGGCAAAAATGGTTTAGAAAGAGGAAAAAATGGCTTTATGAGGGATAGAGAGGTGCAAAACTGGGTTAGAGATGGACACAATTGGTTAAAAAGGGTTAGGGAGGTGCAAAACTGGGTTAGAAATGGACACAAATGGTTTAAAAGGGTTAGAGAGGTGCAAAACGGGTAGAAATGGCCAAAAATGGCTTGAAGGGAGTTAAAAATAGCTCAAAGTGGGTTAGAAATGGCCAAAGATCGGTTAAGAAGGGGTAGAGAAGCCCAAAAATGGGTTAGAGAAGGTTAAAACTGGGCCCAGATTTATTAGAGATGTGCAAAACCGGGTTAGAAAAGGAAAACTATGGCTTGAAACGGGTTGCAATTGGGAAAAAATGGTTTAGAAATAGCCAAACTTGGTTTGAAGATTTTTAGAGAAGAGCAAAATTGGGTTAGAAACGACCAAAACCGGCTTAACAATGATGAGAGAAGTGCAAAACCGTGTTAGAAATGGCCAAAAATGGCTTAAAACTGGAAAAGAACTTTGTTAGACAATGCTAGAAATAGCTAAAAATTACTTCAAATGAGTTAGAAGTGAGTAAAAATAGGTTAGCAATGGTCAAAAATAGCTCAAAATGGGTGAGAAACGGGCAAAAGCAGTTTAGAAAAGGAAAAAAAAAGGCTGAAAATTGGTTATAAAGTGACAAAATCGTTTAGAGAAGGAAAAAAAATGGCTAAAACGCGTTGAAAGTGGGCAAAAATGGTTTAGAAAGAGGAAAAAATGGCTTTATGAGGGATAGAGAGGTGCAAAACTGGGTTAGAAATGGACACAATTGGTTAAAAAGGGTTAGGGAGGTGCAAAACTGGGTTAGAAATGGACACAAATGTTTAAAAAGTGTTAGAGAGGTGCAAAACGGGTAGAAGTGGCCAAAGATCGGTTAAGAAGGGGTAGAGAAGCCTAAAAGTGGGTTAGAGAAGGTTAAAACTGGGCCCAGATTTATTAGAGATGTGCAAAACCAGGTTAGAAAAGGAAAACTATGGCTTGAAACGGGTTGCAATTGGGAAAAAATGGATTAGAAATAGCCAAACTTGGTTTGAAGATTTTTAGAGAAGAGCAAAATTGGGTTAGAAACGGCCAAAACCGGCTTAACAGTGATGAGAGAAGTGCAAAACCGTTTTAGAAATGGCCAAAAATGGCTTAAAACTGGAAAAGAACTTTGTTAGACAAGGCTAGAAATAGCTAAAAATGACTTCAAATGAGTTAGAAGTGAGTAAAAATAGGTTAGCAATGGTCAAAAATAGCTCAAAATGGGTGAGAAATGGGCAAAAGCAGTTTAGAAAAGGAAAAAAAAAGGCTGAAAATTGGTTATAAAGTGACAAAATCTTTTAGAGAAGGAAAAAAAATGGCTAAAACGCGTTGAAAGTGGGCAAAAATGGTTTAGAAAGAGGAAAAAATGGCTTTATGAGGGATAGAGAGGTGCAAAACTGGGTTAGAGATGGACACAATTGGTTAAAAAGGGTTAGGGAGGTGCAAAACTGGGTTAGAAATGGACACAAATGGTTTAAAAGGGTTAGAGAGGTGCAAAACGGGTAGAAATGGCCAAAAATGGCTTGAAGGGAGTTAAAAATAGCTCAAAGTGGGTTAGAAATGGCCAAAGATCGGTTAAGAAGGGGTAGAGAAGCCCAAAAATGGGTTAGAGAAGGTTAAAACTGGGCCCAGATTTATTAGAGATGTGCAAAACCGGGTTAGAAAAGGAAAACTATGGCTTGAAACGGGTTGCAATTGGGAAAAAATGGTTTAGAAATAGCCAAACTTGGTTTGAAGATTTTTAGAGAAGAGCAAAATTGGGTTAGAAACGACCAAAAACGGCTTAACAATGATGAGAGAAGTGCAAAACCGTGTTAGAAATGGCCAAAAATGGCTTAAAACTGGAAAAGTACTTTGTTAGACAATGCTAGAAATAGCTAAAATTACTTCAAATGAGTTAGAAGTGAGTAAAAATAGGTTAGCAATGGTCAAAAATAGCTCAAAATGGGTGAGAAACGGGCAAAAGCAGTTTAGAAAAGGAAAAAAAAAGGCTGAAAATTGGTTATAAAGTGACAAAATCGTTTAGAGAAGGAAAAAAATGGCTAAAACGCGTTGAAAGTGGGCAAAAATGGTTTAGAAAGAGGAAAAAATGGCTTTATGAGGGATAGAGAGGTGCAAAACTGGGTTAGAAATGGACACAATTGGTTAAAAAGGGTTAGGGAGGTGCAAAACTGGGTTAGAAATGGACACAAATGTTTAAAAAGTGTTAGAGAGGTGCAAAACGGGTAGAAGTGGCCAAAGATCGGTTAAGAAGGGGTAGAGAAGCCTAAAAGTGGGTTAGAGAAGGTTAAAACTGGGCCCAGATTTATTAGAGATGTGCAAAACCAGGTTAGAAAAGGAAAACTATGGCTTGAAACGGGTTGCAATTGGGAAAAAATGGATTAGAAATAGCCAAACTTGGTTTGAAGATTTTTAGAGAAGAGCAAAATTGGGTTAGAAACGGCCAAAACCGGCTTAACAGTGATGAGAGAAGTGCAAAACCGTGTTAGAAATGGCCAAAAATGGCTTAAAACTGGAAAAGTACTTTGTTAGACAATGCTAGAAATAGCTAAAATTACTTCAAATGAGTTAGAAGTGAGTAAAAATAGGTTAGCAATGGTCAAAAATAGCTCAAAATGGGTGAGAAACGGGCAAAAGCAGTTTAGAAAAGGAAAAAAAAAGGCTGAAAATTGGTTATAAAGTGACAAAATCTTTTAGAGAAGGAAAAAAATGGCTAAAACGCGTTGAAAGTGGGCAAAAATGGTTTAGAAAGAGGAAAAAATGGCTTTATGAGGGATAGAGAGGTGCAAAACTGGGTTAGAGATGGACACAATTGGTTAAAAAGGGTTAGGGAGGTGCAAAACTGGGTTAGAAATGGACACAAATGGTTTAAAAGGGTTAGAGAGGTGCAAAACGGGTAGAAATGGCCAAAAATGGCTTGAAGGGAGTTAAAAATAGCTCAAAGTGGGTTAGAAATGGCCAAAGATCGGTTAAGAAGGGGTAGAGAAGCCCAAAAATGGGTTAGAGAAGGTTAAAACTGGGCCCAGATTTATTAGAGATGTGCAAAACCGGGTTAGAAAAGGAAAACTATGGCTTGAAACGGGTTGCAATTGGGAAAAAATGGTTTAGAAATAGCCAAACTTGGTTTGAAGATTTTTAGAGAAGAGCAAAATTGGGTTAGAAACGGCCAAAAACCGGCTTAACAGTGATGAGAGAAGTGCAAAACCGTTTTAGAAATGGCCAAAAATGGCTTAAAACTGGAAAAGAACTTTGTTAGACAAGGCTAGAAATAGCTAAAAATGACTTCAAATGAGTTAGAAGTGAGTAAAAATAGGTTAGCAATGGTCAAAAATAGCTCAAAATGGGTGAGAAACGGGCAAAAGCAGTTTAGAAAAGGAAAAAAAAGGCTGAAAATTGGTTATAAAGTGACAAAATCTTTTAGAGAAGGAAAAAAATGGCTAAAACGCGTTGAAAGTGGGCAAAAATGGTTTAGAAAGAGGAAAAAAATGGCTTTATGAGGGATAGAGAGGTGCAAAACTGGGTTAGAGATGGACACAATTGGTTAAAAAGGGTTAGGGAGGTGCAAAACTGGGTTAGAAATGGACACAAATGGTTTAAAAGGGTTAGAGAGGTGCAAAACGGGTAGAAATGGCCAAAAATGGCTTGAAGGGAGTTAAAAATAGCTCAAAGTGGGTTAGAAATGGCCAAAGATCGGTTAAGAAGGGGTAGAGAAGCCCAAAAATGGGTTAGAGAAGGTTAAAACTGGGCCCAGATTTATTAGAGATGTGCAAAACCGGGTTAGAAAAGGAAAACTATGGCTTGAAACGGGTTGCAATTGGGAAAAAATGGTTTAGAAATAGCCAAACTTGGTTTGAAGATTTTTAGAGAAGAGCAAAATTGGGTTAGAAACGGCCAAAACCGGCTTAACAGTGATGAGAGAAGTGCAAAACCGTGTTAGAAATGGCCAAAAATGGCTTAAAACTGGAAAAGAACTTTGTTAGACAAGGCTAGAAATAGCTAAAATGACTTCAAATGAGTTAGAAGTGAGTAAAAATAGGTTAGCAATGGTCAAAAATAGCTCAAAATGGGTGAGAAACGGGCAAAAGCAGTTTAGAAAAGGAAAAAAAAAGGCTGAAAATTGGTTATAAAGTGACAAAATCGTTTAGAGAAGGAAAAAAATGGCTAAAACGCGTTGAAAGTGGGCAAAAATGGTTTAGAAAGAGGAAAAAATGGCTTTATGAGGGATAGAGAGGTGCAAAACTGGGTTAGAGATGGACACAATTGGTTAAAAAGGGTTAGGGAGGTGCAAAACTGGGTTAGAAATGGACACAAATGTTTAAAAAGTGTTAGAGAGGTGCAAAACGGGTAGAAGTGGCCAAAGATCGGTTAAGAAGGGGTAGAGAAGCCTAAAAGTGGGTTAGAGAAGGTTAAAACTGGGCCCAGATTTATTAGAGATGTGCAAAACCAGGTTAGAAAAGGAAAACTATGGCTTGAAACGGGTTGCAATTGGGAAAAAATGGATTAGAAATAGCCAAACTTGGTTTGAAGATTTTTAGAGAAGAGCAAAATTGGGTTAGAAACGGCCAAAACCGGCTTAACAGTGATGAGAGAAGTGCAAAACCGTGTTAGAAATGGCCAAAAATGGCTTAAAACTGGAAAAGTACTTTGTTAGACAATGCTAGAAATAGCTAAAATTACTTCAAATGAGTTAGAAGTGAGTAAAAATAGGTTAGCAATGGTCAAAAATAGCTCAAAATGGGTGAGAAACGGGCAAAAGCAGTTTAGAAAAGGAAAAAAAAGGCTGAAAATTGGTTATAAAGTGACAAAATCGTTTAGAGAAGGAAAAAAAATGGCTAAAACGCGTTGAAAGTGGGCAAAAATGGTTTAGAAAGAGGAAAAAATGGCTTTATGAGGGATAGAGAGGTGCAAAACTGGGTTAGAAATGGACACAATTGGTTAAAAAGGGTTAGGGAGGTGCAAAACTGGGTTAGAAATGGACACAAATGTTTAAAAAGTGTTAGAGAGGTGCAAAACGGGTAGAAGTGGCCAAAGATCGGTTAAGAAGGGGTAGAGAAGCCTAAAAGTGGGTTAGAGAAGGTTAAAACTGGGCCCAGATTTATTAGAGATGTGCAAAACCAGGTTAGAAAAGGAAAACTATGGCTTGAAACGGGTTGCAATTGGGAAAAAATGGATTAGAAATAGCCAAACTTGGTTTGAAGATTTTTAGAGAAGAGCAAAATTGGGTTAGAAACGGCCAAAACCGGCTTAACAGTGATGAGAGAAGTGCAAAACCGTTTTAGAAATGGCCAAAAATGGCTTAAAACTGGAAAAGAACTTTGTTAGACAAGGCTAGAAATAGCTAAAAATGACTTCAAATGAGTTAGAAGTGAGTAAAAATAGGTTAGCAATGGTCAAAAATAGCTCAAAATGGGTGAGAAATGGGCAAAAGCAGTTTAGAAAAGGAAAAAAAAGGCTGAAAATTGGTTATAAAGTGACAAAATCTTTTAGAGAAGGAAAAAAATGGCTAAAACGCGTTGAAAGTGGGCAAAAATGGTTTAGAAAGAGGAAAAAATGGCTTTATGAGGGATAGAGAGGTGCAAAACTGGGTTAGAGATGGACACAATTGGTTAAAAAGGGTTAGGGAGGTGCAAAACTGGGTTAGAAATGGACACAAATGGTTTAAAAGGGTTAGAGAGGTGCAAAACGGGTAGAAATGGCCAAAAATGGCTTGAAGGGAGTTAAAAATAGCTCAAAGTGGGTTAGAAATGGCCAAAGATCGGTTAAGAAGGGGTAGAGAAGCCCAAAAATGGGTTAGAGAAGGTTAAAACTGGGCCCAGATTTATTAGAGATGTGCAAAACCGGGTTAGAAAAGGAAAACTATGGCTTGAAACGGGTTGCAATTGGGAAAAAATGGTTTAGAAATAGCCAAACTTGGTTTGAAGATTTTTAGAGAAGAGCAAAATTGGGTTAGAAACGGCCAAAACCGGCTTAAAAGTGATGAGAGAAGTGCAAAACCGTGTTAGAAATGGCCAAAAATGGCTTAAAACTGGAAAAGAACTTTGTTAGACAAGGCTAGAAATAGCTAAAATGACTTCAAATGAGTTAGAAGTGAGTAAAAATAGGTTAGCAATGGTCAAAAATAGCTCAAAATGGGTGAGAAACTGGGCAAAAGCAGTTTAGAAAAGGAAAAAAAAAGGCTGAAAATTGGTTATAAAGTGACAAAATCGTTTAGAGAAGGAAAAAAATGGCTAAAACGCGTTGAAAGTGGGCAAAAATGGTTTAGAAAGAGGAAAAAATGGCTTTATGAGGGATAGAGAGGTGCAAAACTGGGTTAGAAATGGACACAATTGGTTAAAAAGGGTTAGGGAGGTGCAAAACTGGGTTAGAAATGGACACAAATGTTTAAAAAGTGTTAGAGAGGTGCAAAACGGGTAGAAGTGGCCAAAGATCGGTTAAGAAGGGGTAGAGAAGCCTAAAAGTGGGTTAGAGAAGGTTAAAACTGGGCCCAGATTTATTAGAGATGTGCAAAACCAGGTTAGAAAAGGAAAACTATGGCTTGAAACGGGTTGCAATTGGGAAAAAATGGATTAGAAATAGCCAAACTTGGTTTGAAGATTTTTAGAGAAGAGCAAAATTGGGTTAGAAACGGCCAAAACCGGCTTAACAGTGATGAGAGAAGTGCAAAACCGTTTTAGAAATGGCCAAAAATGGCTTAAAACTGGAAAAGAACTTTGTTAGACAAGGCTAGAAATAGCTAAAAATGACTTCAAATGAGTTAGAAGTGAGTAAAAATAGGTTAGCAATGGTCAAAAATAGCTCAAAATGGGTGAGAAATGGGCAAAAGCAGTTTAGAAAAGGAAAAAAAAAGGCTGAAAATTGGTTATAAAGTGACAAAATCTTTTAGAGAAGGAAAAAAATGGCTAAAACGCGTTGAAAGTGGGCAAAAATGGTTTAGAAAGAGGAAAAAATGGCTTTATGAGGGATAGAGAGGTGCAAAACTGGGTTAGAGATGGACACAATTGGTTAAAAAGGGTTAGGGAGGTGCAAAACTGGGTTAGAAATGGACACAAATGGTTTAAAAGGGTTAGAGAGGTGCAAAACGGGTAGAAATGGCCAAAAATGGCTTGAAGGGAGTTAAAAATAGCTCAAAGTGGGTTAGAAATGGCCAAAGATCGGTTAAGAAGGGGTAGAGAAGCCCAAAAATGGGTTAGAGAAGGTTAAAACTGGGCCCAGATTTATTAGAGATGTGCAAAACCGGGTTAGAAAAGGAAAACTATGGCTTGAAACGGGTTGCAATTGGGAAAAAATGGATTAGAAATAGCCAAACTTGGTTTGAAGATTTTTAGAGAAGAGCAAAATTGGGTTAGAAACGACCAAAAACCGGCTTAACAGTGATGAGAGAAGTGCAAAACCGTGTTAGAAATGGCCAAAAATGGCTTAAAACTGGAAAAGTAACTTTGTTAGACAATGCTAGAAATAGCTAAAATTACTTCAAATGAGTTAGAAGTGAGTAAAAATAGGTTAGCAATGGTCAAAAATAGCTCAAAATGGGTGAGAAACGGGCAAAAGCAGTTTAGAAAAGGAAAAAAAAAGGCTGAAAATTGGTTATAAAGTGACAAAATCGTTTAGAGAAGGAAAAAAATGGCTAAAACGCGTTGAAAGTGGGCAAAAATGGTTTAGAAAGAGGAAAAAAATGGCTTTATGAGGGATAGAGAGGTGCAAAACTGGGTTAGAGATGGACACAATTGGTTAAAAAGGGTTAGGGAGGTGCAAAACTGGGTTAGAAATGGACACAAATGGTTTAAAAGGGTTAGAGAGGTGCAAAACGGGTAGAAATGGCCAAAAATGGCTTGAAGGGAGTTAAAAATAGCTCAAAGTGGGTTAGAAATGGCCAAAGATCGGTTAAGAAGGGGTAGAGAAGCCCAAAAATGGGTTAGAGAAGGTTAAAACTGGGCCCAGATTTATTAGAGATGTGCAAAACCGGGTTAGAAAAGGAAAACTATGGCTTGAAACGGGTTGCAATTGGGAAAAAATGGTTTAGAAATAGCCAAACTTGGTTTGAAGATTTTTAGAGAAGAGCAAAATTGGGTTAGAAACGCCAAAACCGGCTTAACAGTGATGAGAGAAGTGCAAAACCGTGTTAGAAATGGCCAAAAATGGCTTAAAACTGGAAAAGAACTTTGTTAGACAAGGCTAGAAATAGCTAAAATGACTTCAAATGAGTTAGAAGTGAGTAAAAATAGGTTAGCAATGGTCAAAAATAGCTCAAAATGGGTGAGAAATGGGCAAAAGCAGTTTAGAAAAGGAAAAAAAAGGCTGAAAATTGGTTATAAAGTGACAAAATCTTTTAGAGAAGGAAAAAAATGGCTAAAACGCGTTGAAAGTGGGCAAAAATGGTTTAGAAAGAGGAAAAAATGGCTTTATGAGGGATAGAGAGGTGCAAAACTGGGTTAGAGATGGACACAATTGGTTAAAAAGGGTTAGGGAGGTGCAAAACTGGGTTAGAAATGGACACAAATGGTTTAAAAGGGTTAGAGAGGTGCAAAACGGGTAGAAATGGCCAAAAATGGCTTGAAGGGAGTTAAAAATAGCTCAAAGTGGGTTAGAATGGCCAAAGATCGGTTAAGAAGGGGTAGAGAAGCCCAAAAATGGGTTAGAGAAGGTTAAAACTGGGCCCAGATTTATTAGAGATGTGCAAAACCGGGTTAGAAAAGGAAAACTATGGCTTGAAACGGGTTGCAATTGGGAAAAAATGGTTTAGAAATAGCCAAACTTGGTTTGAAGATTTTTAGAGAAGAGCAAAATTGGGTTAGAAACGACCAAAACCGGCTTAACAATGATGAGAGAAGTGCAAAACCGTGTTAGAAATGGCCAAAAATGGCTTAAAACTGGAAAAGTACTTTGTTAGACAATGCTAGAAATAGCTAAAATTACTTCAAATGAGTTAGAAGTGAGTAAAAATAGGTTAGCAATGGTCAAAAATAGCTCAAAATGGGTGAGAAACGGGCAAAAGCAGTTTAGAAAAAGAAAAAAAGACTGAAAATTGGTTATAAAGTGACAAAATCGTTTAGAGAAGGAAAAAAATGGCTAAAACGCGTTGAAAGTGGGCAAAAATGGTTTAGAAAGAGGAAAAAATGGCTTTATGAGGGATAGAGAGGTGCAAAACTGGGTTAGAAATGGACACAATTGGTTAAAAAGGGTTAGGGAGGTGCAAAACTGGGTTAGAAATGGACACAAATGTTTAAAAAGTGTTAGAGAGGTGCAAAACGGGTAGAAGTGGCCAAAGTGGGTTAGAAATGGCCAAAGATCGGTTAAGAAGGGGTAGAGAAGCCTAAAAGTGGGTTAGAGAAGGTTAAAACTGGGCCCAGATTTATTAGAGATGTGCAAAACCGGGTTAGAAAAGGAAAACTATGGCTTGAAACGGGTTGCAATTGGGAAAAAATGGATTAGAAATAGCCAAACTTGGTTTGAAGATTTTTAGAGAAGAGCAAAATTGGGTTAGAAACGGCCAAAACCGGCTTAACAGTGATGAGAGAAGTGCAAAACCGTGTTAGAAATGGCCAAAAATGGCTTAAAACTGGAAAAGTACTTTGTTAGACAATGCTAGAAATAGCTAAAATTACTTCAAATGAGTTAGAAGTGAGTAAAAATAGGTTAGCAATGGTCAAAAATAGCTCAAAATGGGTGAGAAACGGGCAAAAGCAGTTTAGAAAAGGAAAAAAAAGGCTGAAAATTGGTTATAAAGTGACAAAATCGTTTAGAGAAGGAAAAAAAATGGCTAAAACGCGTTGAAAGTGGCAAAAATGGTTTAGAAAGAGGAAAAAAATGGCTTTATGAGGGATAGAGAGGTGCAAAACTGGGTTAGAGATGGACACAATTGGTTAAAAAAGGGTTAGGGAGGTGCAAAACTGGGTTAGAAATGGACACAAATGTTTAAAAGGGTTAGAGAGGTGCAAAACGGGTAGAAATGGCCAAAAATGGCTTGAAGGGAGTTAAAAATAGCTCAAAGTGGGTTAGAAATGGCCCAAGATCGGTTAAGAAGGGGTAGAGAAGCCCAAAAATGGGTTAGAGAAGGTTAAAACTGGGCCCAGATTTATTAGAGATGTGCAAAAACCGGGTTAGAAAAGGAAAACTATGGCTTGAAACGGGTTGCAATTGGGAAAAAATGGTTAGAAATAGCCAAACTTGGTTTGAAGATTTTTAGAGAAGAGCAAAATTGGGTTAGAAACGGCCAAAACCGGCTTAACAGTGATGAGAGAAGTGCAAAACCGTTTTAGAAATGGCCAAAAATGGCTTAAAACTGGAAAAGAACTTTGTTAGACAAGGCTAGAAATAGCTAAAATGACTTCAAATGAGTTAGAAGTGAGTAAAAATAGGTTAGCAATGGTCAAAAATAGCTCAAAATGGGTGAGAAATGGGCAAAAGCAGTTTAGAAAAGGAAAAAAAAAGGCTGAAAATTGGTTATAAAGTGACAAAATCGTTTAGAGAAGGAAAAAAATGGCTAAAACGCGTTGAAAGTGGGCAAAAATGGTTTAGAAAGAGGAAAAAATGGCTTTATGAGGGATAGAGAGGTGCAAAACTGGGTTAGAAATGGACACAATTGGTTAAAAAGGGTTAGGGAGGTGCAAAACTGGGTTAGAAATGGACACAAATGTTTAAAAAGTGTTAGAGAGGTGCAAAACGGGTAGAAGTGGCCAAAGATCGGTTAAGAAGGGGTAGAGAAGCCTAAAAGTGGGTTAGAGAAGGTTAAAACTGGGCCCAGATTTATTAGAGATGTGCAAAACCAGGTTAGAAAAGGAAAACTATGGCTTGAAACGGGTTGCAATTGGGAAAAAATGGATTAGAAATAGCCAAACTTGGTTTGAAGATTTTTAGAGAAGAGCAAAATTGGGTTAGAAACGGCCAAAACCGGCTTAACAGTGATGAGAGAAGTGCAAAACCGTTTTAGAAATGGCCAAAAATGGCTTAAAACTGGAAAAGAACTTTGTTAGACAAGGCTAGAAATAGCTAAAAATGACTTCAAATGAGTTAGAAGTGAGTAAAAATAGGTTAGCAATGGTCAAAAATAGCTCAAAATGGGTGAGAAATGGGCAAAAGCAGTTTAGAAAAGGAAAAAAAAGGCTGAAAATTGGTTATAAAGTGACAAAATCTTTTAGAGAAGGAAAAAAATGGCTAAAACGCGTTGAAAGTGGGCAAAAATGGTTTAGAAAGAGGAAAAAATGGCTTTATGAGGGATAGAGAGGTGCAAAACTGGGTTAGAGATGGACACAATTGGTTAAAAAGGGTTAGGGAGGTGCAAAACTGGGTTAGAAATGGACACAAATGGTTTAAAAGGGTTAGAGAGGTGCAAAACGGGTAGAAATGGCCAAAAATGGCTTGAAGGGAGTTAAAAATAGCTCAAAGTGGGTTAGAAATGGCCAAGATCGGTTAAGAAGGGGTAGAGAAGCCCAAAAATGGGTTAGAGAAGGTTAAAACTGGGCCCAGATTTATTAGAGATGTGCAAAACCGGGTTAGAAAAGGAAAACTATGGCTTGAAACGGGTTGCAATTGGGAAAAAATGGTTTAGAAATAGCCAAACTTGGTTTGAAGATTTTTAGAGAAGAGCAAAATTGGGTTAGAAACGACCAAAAACGGCTTAACAATGATGAGAGAAGTGCAAAACCGTTTTAGAAATGGCCAAAAATGGCTTAAAACTGGAAAAGTAACTTTGTTAGACAATGCTAGAAATAGCTAAAATTACTTCAAATGAGTTAGAAGTGAGTAAAAATAGGTTAGCAAATGGTCAAAAATAGCTCAAAATGGGTGAGAACGGGCAAAAGCAGTTTAGAAAAGGAAAAAAAAAAGGCTGAAAATTGGTTATAAAGTGACAAAATCGTTTAGAGAAGGAAAAAAAATGGCTAAAACGCGTTGAAAGTGGGCAAAAATGGTTTTGAAAGAGGAAAAAATGGCTTTATGAGGGATAGAGAGGTGCAAAACTGGGTTAGAGATGGACACAATTGGTTAAAAAGGGTTAGGGAGGTGCAAAACTGGGTTAGAAATGGACACAAATGGTTTAAAAGGGTTAGAGAGGTGCAAAACGGGTAGAAATGGCCAAAAATGGCTTGAAGGGAGTTAAAAATAGCTCAAAGTGGGTTAGAAATGGCCAAAGATCGGTTAAGAAGGGGTAGAGAAGCCCAAAAATGGGTTAGAGAAGGTTAAAACTGGGCCCAGATTTATTAGAGATGTGCAAAACCGGGTTAGAAAAGGAAAACTATGGCTTGAAACGGGTTGCAATTGGGAAAAAATGGTTTAGAAATAGCCAAACTTGGTTTGAAGATTTTTAGAGAAGAGCAAAATTGGGTTAGAAACGGCCAAAACCGGCTTAACAGTGATGAGAGAAGTGCAAAACCGTGTTAGAAATGGCCAAAAATGGCTTAAAACTGGAAAAGAACTTTGTTAGACAAGGCTAGAAATAGCTAAAAATGACTTCAAATGAGTTAGAAGTGAGTAAAAATAGGTTAGCAATGGTCAAAAATAGCTCAAAATGGGTGAGAAATGGGCAAAAGCAGTTTAGAAAAGGAAAAAAAAAAGGCTGAAAATTGGTTATAAAGTGACAAAATCGTTTAGAGAAGGAAAAAAATGGCTAAAACGCGTTGAAAGTGGGCAAAAATGGTTTAGAAAGAGGAAAAAATGGCTTTATGAGGGATAGAGAGGTGCAAAACTGGGTTAGAGATGGACACAATTGGTTAAAAAGGGTTAGGGAGGTGCAAAACTGGGTTAGAAATGGACACAAATGGTTTAAAAAGGGTTAGAGAGGTGCAAAACGGGTAGAAATGGCCAAAGATCGGTTAAGAAGGGGTAGAGAAGCCTAAAAATGGGTTAGAGAAGGTTAAAACTGGGCCCAGATTTATTAGAGATGTGCAAAACCGGGTTAGAAAAGGAAAACTATGGCTTGAAACGGGTTGCAATTGGGAAAAAATGGTTTAGAAATAGCCAAACTTGGTTTGAAGATTTTTAGAGAAGAGCAAAATTGGGTTAGAAACGGCCAAAACCGGCTTAACAGTGATGAGAGAAGTGCAAAACCGTGTTAGAAATGGCCAAAAATGGCTTAAAACTGGAAAAGAACTTTGTTAGACAAGGCTAGAAATAGCTAAAAATGACTTCAAATGAGTTAGAAGTGAGTAAAAATAGGTTAGCAATGGTCAAAAATAGCTCAAAATGGGTGAGAAATGGGCAAAAGCAGTTTAGAAAAGGAAAAAAAAAAGGCTGAAAATTGGTTATAAAGTGACAAAATCGTTTAGAGAAGGAAAAAAATGGCTAAAACGCGTTGAAAGTGGGCAAAAATGGTTTAGAAAGAGGAAAAAATGGCTTTATGAGGGATAGAGAGGTGCAAAACTGGGTTAGAGATGGACACAATTGGTTAAAAAGGGTTAGGGAGGTGCAAAACTGGGTTAGAAATGGACACAAATGGTTTAAAAAGGGTTAGAGAGGTGCAAAACGGGTAGAAATGGCCAAAAATGGCTTGAAGGGAGTTAAAAATAGCTCAAAGTGGGTTAGAAATGGCCAAAGATCGGTTAAGAAGGGGTAGAGAAGCCCAAAAATGGGTTAGAGAAGGTTAAAACTGGGCCCAGATTTATTAGAGATGTGCAAAACCGGGTTAGAAAAGGAAAACTATGGCTTGAAACGGGTTGCAATTGGGAAAAAATGGTTTAGAAATAGCCAAACTTGGTTTGAAGATTTTTAGAGAAGAGCAAAATTGGGTTAGAAACGACCAAAAACGGCTTAACAATGATGAGAGAAGTGCAAAACCGTGTTAGAAATGGCCAAAAATGGCTTAAAACTGGAAAAGAACTTTGTTAGACAAGGCTAGAAATAGCTAAAAATGACTTCAAATGAGTTAGAAGTGAGTAAAAATAGGTTAGCAATGGTCAAAAATAGCTCAAAATGGGTGAGAAATGGGCAAAAGCAGTTTAGAAAAGGAAAAAAAAAAAGGCTGAAAATTGGTTATAAAGTGACAAAATCGTTTAGAGAAGGAAAAAAAATGGCTAAAACGCGTTGAAAGTGGGCAAAAATGGTTTAGAAAGAGGAAAAAATGGCTTTATGAGGGATAGAGAGGTGCAAAACTGGGTTAGAAATGGACACAATTGGTTAAAAAGGGTTAGGGAGGTGCAAAACTGGGTTAGAAATGGACACAAATGTTTAAAAAGGTTAGAGAGGTGCAAAACGGGTAGAAATGGCCAAAGATCGGTTAAGAAGGGGTAGAGAAGCCTAAAAATGGGTTAGAGAAGGTTAAAACTGGGCCCAGATTTATTAGAGATGTGCAAAACCGGGTTAGAAAAGGAAAACTATGGCTTGAAACGGGTTGCAATTGGGAAAAAATGTTTTAGAAATAGCCAAACTTGGTTTGAAGATTTTTAGAGAAGAGCAAAATTGGGTTAGAAACGGCCAAAACCGGCTTAACAGTGATGAGAGAAGTGCAACACCGTGTTAGAAATGGCCAAAAATGGCTTAAAACTGGAAAAGAACTTTGTTAGACAAGGCTAGAAATAGCTAAAAATGACTTCAAATGAGTTAGAAGTGAGTAAAAATAGGTTAGCAATGGTCAAAAATAGCTCAAAATGGGTGAGAAATGGGCAAAAGCAGTTTAGAAAAGGAAAAAAAAAGGCTGAAAATTGGTTATAAAGTGACAAAATCGTTTAGAGAAGGAAAAAAAATGGCTAAAACGCGTTGAAAGTGGGCAAAAATGGTTTAGAAAGAGGAAAAAATGGCTTTATGAGGGATAGAGAGGTGCAAAACTGGGTTAGAGATGGACACAATTGGTTAAAAAGGGTTAGGGAGGTGCAAAACTGGGTTAGAAATGGACACAAATGGTTTAAAAGGGTTAGAGAGGTGCAAAACTGGGTTAGAAATGGACACAAATGGCTTGAAGGGAGTTAAAAATAGCTCAAAGTGGGTTAGAAATGGCCAAAGATCGGTTAAGAAGGGGTAGAGAAGCCCAAAAATGGGTTAGAGAAGGTTAAAACTGGGCCCAGATTTATTAGAGATGTGCAAAACCAGGTTAGAAAAGGAAAACTATGGCTTGAAACGGGTTGCAATTGGGAAAAAATGGTTTAGAAATAGCCAAACTTGGTTTGAAGATTTTTAGAGAAGAGCAAAATTGGGTTAGAAACGGCCAAAAACGGCTTAACAATGATGAGAGAAGTGCAAAACCGTGTTAGAAATGGCCAAAAATGGCTTAAAACTGGAAAAGAACTTTGTTAGACAAGGCTAGAAATAGCTTAAAATGACTTCAAATGAGTTAGAAGTGAGTAAAAATAGGTTAGCAATGGTCAAAAATAGCTCAAAATGGGTGAGAAATGGGCAAAAGCAGTTTAGAAAAGGAAAAAAAAAGGCTGAAAATTGGTTATAAAGTGACAAAATCGTTTAGAGAAGGAAAAAAAATGGCTAAAACGCGTTGAAAGTGGGCAAAAATGGTTTAGAAAGAGGAAAAAATGGCTTTATGAGGGATAGAGAGGTGCAAAACTGGGTTAGAGATGGACACAATTGGTTAAAAAGGGTTAGGGAGGTGCAAAACTGGGTTAGAAATGGACACAAATGGTTTAAAAAGGGTTAGAGAGGTGCAAAACGGGTAGAAATGGCCAAAGATCGGTTAAGAAGGGGTAGAGAAGCCTAAAAATGGGTTAGAGAAGGTTAAAACTGGGCCCAGATTTATTAGAGATGTGCAAAACCGGGTTAGAAAAGGAAAACTATGGCTTGAAACGGGTTGCAATTGGGAAAAAATGGTTTAGAAATAGCCAAACTTGGTTTGAAGATTTTTAGAGAAGAGCAAAATTGGGTTAGAAACGGCCAAAACCGGCTTAACAGTGATGAGAGAAGTGCAAAACCGTGTTAGAAATGGCCAAAAATGGCTTAAAACTGGAAAAGAACTTTGTTAGACAAGGCTAGAAATAGCTAAAAATGACTTCAAATGAGTTAGAAGTGAGTAAAAATAGGTTAGCAATGGTCAAAAATAGCTCAAAATGGGTGAGAAATGGGCAAAAGCAGTTTAGAAAAGGAAAAAAAAAAGGCTGAAAATTGGTTATAAAGTGACAAAATCGTTTAGAGAAGGAAAAAAAATGGCTAAAACGCGTTGAAAGTGGGCAAAAATGGTTTAGAAAGAGGAAAAAAATGGCTTTATGAGGGATAGAGAGGTGCAAAACTGGGTTAGAGATGGACACAATTGGTTAAAAAGGGTTAGGGAGGTGCAAAACTGGGTTAGAAATGGACACAAATGGTTTAAAAGGGTTAGAGAGGTGCAAAACGGGTAGAAATGGCCAAAAATGGCTTGAAGGGAGTTAAAAATAGCTCAAAGTGGGTTAGAAATGGCCAAAGATCGGTTAAGAAGGGGTAGAGAAGCCCAAAAATGGGTTAGAGAAGGTTAAAACTGGGCCCAGATTTATTAGAGATGTGCAAAACCGGGTTAGAAAAGGAAAACTATGGCTTGAAACGGGTTGCAATTGGGAAAAAATGGTTTAGAAATAGCCAAACTTGGTTTGAAGATTTTTAGAGAAGAGCAAAATTGGGTTAGAAACGACCAAAAACGGCTTAACAATGATGAGAGAAGTGCAAAACCGTGTTAGAAATGGCCAAAAATGGCTTAAAACTGGAAAAGAACTTTGTTAGACAAGGCTAGAAATAGCTAAAAATGACTTCAAATGAGTTAGAAGTGAGTAAAAATAGGTTAGCAATGGTCAAAAATAGCTCAAAATGGGTGAGAAATGGGCAAAAGCAGTTTAGAAAAGGAAAAAAAAAAGGCTGAAAATTGGTTATAAAGTGACAAAATCGTTTAGAGAAGGAAAAAAAATGGCTAAAACGCGTTGAAAGTGGGCAAAAATGGTTTAGAAAGAGGAAAAAAATGGCTTTATGAGGGATAGAGAGGTGCAAAACTGGGTTAGAGATGGACACAATTGGTTAAAAAGGGTTAGGGAGGTGCAAAACTGTGTTAGAAATGGACACAAATGTTTAAAAAGGGTTAGAGAGGTGCAAAACGGGTAGAAATGGCCAAAGATCGGTTAAGAAGGGGTAGAGAAGCCTAAAAATGGGTTAGAGAAGGTTAAAACTGGGCCCAGATTTATTAGAGATGTGCAAAACCGGGTTAGAAAAGGAAAACTATGGCTTGAAACGGGTTGCAATTGGGAAAAAATGGTTTAGAAATAGCCAAACTTGGTTTGAAGATTTTTAGAGAAGAGCAAAATTGGGTTAGAAACGGCCAAAACCGGCTTAACAGTGATGAGAGAAGTGCAAAACCGTGTTAGAAATGGCCAAAAATGGCTTAAAACTGGAAAAGAACTTTGTTAGACAAGGCTAGAAATAGCTAAAAATGACTTCAAATGAGTTAGAAGTGAGTAAAAATAGGTTAGCAATGGTCAAAAATAGCTCAAAATGGGTGAGAAATGGGCAAAAGCAGTTTAGAAAAGGAAAAAAAAAGGCTGAAAATTGGTTATAAAGTGACAAAATCGTTTAGAGAAGGAAAAAAAATGGCTAAAACGCGTTGAAAGTGGGCAAAAATGGTTTAGAAAGAGGAAAAAATGGCTTTATGAGGGATAGAGAGGTGCAAAACTGGGTTAGAGATGGACACAATTGGTTAAAAAGGGTTAGGGAGGTGCAAAACTGGGTTAGAAATGGACACAAATGGTTTAAAAGGGTTAGAGAGGTGCAAAACGGGTAGAAATGGCCAAAAATGGCTTGAAGGGAGTTAAAAATAGCTCAAAGTGGGTTAGAAATGGCCAAAGATCGGTTAAGAAGGGGTAGAGAAGCCCAAAAATGGGTTAGAGAAGGTTAAAACTGGGCCCAGATTTATTAGAGATGTGCAAAACCGGGTTAGAAAAGGAAAAGTATGGCTTGAAACGGGTTGCAATTGGGAAAAAATGGTTTAGAAATAGCCAAACTTGGTTTGAAGATTTTTAGAGAAGAGCAAAATTGGGTTAGAAACGACCAAAAACGGCTTAACAATGATGAGAGAAGTGCAAAACCGTGTTAGAAATGGCCAAAAATGGCTTAAAACTGGAAAAGAACTTTGTTAGACAAGGCTAGAAATAGCTAAAAATGACTTCAAATGAGTTAGAAGTGAGTAAAAATAGGTTAGCAATGGTCAAAAATAGCTCAAAATGGGTGAGAAATGGGCAAAAGCAGTTTAGAAAAGGAAAAAAAAAAAAGGCTGAAAATTGGTTATAAAGTGACAAAATCGTTTAGAGAAGGAAAAAAATGGCTAAAACGCGTTGAAAGTGGGCAAAAATGGTTTAGAAAGAGGAAAAAATGGCTTTATGAGGGATAGAGAGGTGCAAAACTGGGTTAGAGATGGACACAATTGGTTAAAAAGGGTTAGGGAGGTGCAAAACTGGGTTAGAAATGGACACAAATGTTTAAAAAGTGTTAGAGAGGTGCAAAACGGGTAGAAATGGCCAAAGATCGGTTAAGAAGGGGTAGAGAAGCCTAAAAATGGGTTAGAGAAGGTTAAAACTGGGCCCAGATTTATTAGAGATGTGCAAAACCGGGTTAGAAAAGGAAAACTATGGCTTGAAACGGGTTGCAATTGGGAAAAAATGGTTTAGAAATAGCCAAACTTGGTTTGAAGATTTTTAGAGAAGAGCAAAATTGGGTTAGAAACGGCCAAAACCGGCTTAACAGTGATGAGAGAAGTGCAAAACCGTGTTAGAAATGGCCAAAAATGGCTTAAAACTGGAAAAGAACTTTGTTAGACAAGGCTAGAAATAGCTAAAAATGACTTCAAATGAGTTAGAAGTGAGTAAAAATAGGTTAGCAATGGTCAAAAATAGCTCAAAATGGGTGAGAAATGGGCAAAAGCAGTTTAGAAAAGGAAAAAAAAAGGCTGAAAATTGGTTATAAAGTGACAAAATCGTTTAGAGAAGGAAAAAAAATGGCTAAAACGCGTTGAAAGTGGGCAAAAATGGTTTAGAAAGAGGAAAAAAATGGCTTTATGAGGGATAGAGAGGTGCAAAACTGGGTTAGAGATGGACACAATTGGTTAAAAAGGGTTAGGGAGGTGCAAAACTGGGTTAGAAATGGACACAAATGGTTTAAAAGGGTTAGAGAGGTGCAAAACGGGTAGAAATGGCCAAAAATGGCTTGAAGGGAGTTAAAAATAGCTCAAAGTGGGTTAGAAATGGCCAAAGATCGGTTAAGAAGGGGTAGAGAAGCCCAAAAATGGGTTAGAGAAGGTTAAAACTGGGCCCAGATTTATTAGAGATGTGCAAAACCGGGTTAGAAAAGGAAAAGTATGGCTTGAAACGGGTTGCAATTGGGAAAAAATGGTTTAGAAATAGCCAAACTTGGTTTGAAGATTTTTAGAGAAGAGCAAAATTGGGTTAGAAACGACCAAAAACGGCTTAACAATGATGAGAGAAGTGCAAAACCGTGTTAGAAATGGACAAAAATGGCTTAAAACTGGAAAAGAACTTTGTTAGACAAGGCTAGAAATAGCTAAAAATGACTTCAAATGAGTTAGAAGTGAGTAAAAATAGGTTAGCAATGGTCAAAAATAGCTCAAAATGGGTGAGAAATGGGCAAAAGCAGTTTAGAAAAGGAAAAAAAAAGGCTGAAAATTGGTTATAAAGTGACAAAATCGTTTAGAGAAGGAAAAAAAATGGCTAAAACGCGTTGAAAGTGGGCAAAAATGGTTTAGAAAGAGGAAAAAATGGCTTTATGAGGGATAGAGAGGTGCAAAACTGGGTTAGAGATGGACACAATTGGTTAAAAAGGGTTAGGGAGGTGCAAAACTGGGTTAGAAATGGACACAAATGGTTTAAAAGGGTTAGAGAGGTGCAAAACGGGTAGAAGTGGCCAAAGATCGGTTAAGAAGGGGTAGAGAAGCCTAAAAATGGGTTAGAGAAGGTTAAAACTGGGCCCAGATTTATTAGAGATGTGCAAAACCGGGTTAGAAAATGAAAACTATGGCTTGAAACGGGTTGCAATTGGGAAAAAATGGTTTAGAAATAGCCAAACTTGGTTTGAAGATTTTTAGAGAAGAGCAAAATTGGGTTAGAAACGGCCAAAACCGGCTTAACAGTGATGAGAGAAGTGCAAAACCGTGTTAGAAATGGCCAAAAATGGCTTAAAACTGGAAAAGAACTTTGTTAGACAAGGCTAGAAATAGCTAAAAATGACTTCAAATGAGTTAGAAGTGAGTAAAAATAGGTTAGCAATGGTCAAAAATAGCTCAAAATGGGTGAGAAATGGGCAAAAGCAGTTTAGAAAAGGAAAAAAAAAAGGCTGAAAATTGGTTATAAAGTGACAAAATCGTTTAGAGAAGGAAAAAAAATGGCTAAAACGCGTTGAAAGTGGGCAAAAATGGTTTAGAAAGAGGAAAAAATGGCTTTATGAGGGATAGAGAGGTGCAAAACTGGGTTAGAGATGGACACAATTGGTTAAAAAGGGTTAGGGAGGTGCAAAACTGGGTTAGAAATGGACACAAATGGTTTAAAAGGGTTAGAGAGGTGCAAAACGGGTAGAAATGGCCAAAAATGGCTTGAAGGGAGTTAAAAATAGCTCAAAGTGGGTTAGAAATGGCCAAAGATCGGTTAAGAAGGGGTAGAGAAGCCCAAAAATGGGTTAGAGAAGGTTAAAACTGGGCCCAGATTTATTAGAGATGTGCAAAACCGGGTTAGAAAAGGAAAAGTATGGCTTGAAACGGGTTGCAATTGGGAAAAAATGGATTAGAAATAGCCAAACTTGGTTTGAAGATTTTTAGAGAAGAGCAAAATTGGGTTAGAAACGACCAAAAACGGCTTAACAATGATGAGAGAAGTGCAAAACCGTGTTAGAAATGGCCAAAAATGGCTTAAAACTGGAAAAGAACTTTGTTAGACAAGGCTAGAAATAGCTAAAAATGACTTCAAATGAGTTAGAAGTGAGTAAAAATAGGTTAGCAATGGTCAAAAATAGCTCAAAATGGGTGAGAAACGGGCAAAAGCAGTTTAGAAAAGGAAAAAAAAAAGGCTGAAAATTGGTTATAAAGTGACAAAATCGTTTAGAGAAGGAAAAAAATGGCTAAAACGCGTTGAAAGTGGGCAAAAATGGTTTAGAAAGAGGAAAAAAATGGCTTTATGAGGGATAGAGAGGTGCAAAACTGGGTTAGAGATGGACACAATTGGTTAAAAAGGGTTAGGGAGGTGCAAAACTGGGTTAGAAATGGACACAAATGGTTTAAAAAGGGTTAGAGAGGTGCAAAACGGGTAGAAATGGCCAAAGATCGGTTAAGAAGGGGTAGAGAAGCCTAAAAATGGGTTAGAGAAGGTTAAAACTGGGCCCAGATTTATGAGAGATGTGCAAAACCGGGTTAGAAAAGGAAAACTATGGCTTGAAACGGGTTGCAATTGGGAAAAAATGGTTTAGAAATAGCCAAACTTGGTTTGAAGATTTTTAGAGAAGAGCAAAATTGGGTTAGAAACGGCCAAAACCGGCTTAACAGTGATGAGAGAAGTGCAAAACCGTGTTAGAAATGGCCAAAAATGGCTTAAAACTGGAAAAGAACTTTGTTAGACAAGGCTAGAAATAGCTAAAAATGACTTCAAATGAGTTAGAAGTGAGTAAAAATAGGTTAGCAATGGTCAAAAATAGCTCAAAATGGGTGAGAAATGGGCAAAAGCAGTTTAGAAAAGGAAAAAAAAAAGGCTGAAAATTGGTTATAAAGTGACAAAATCGTTTAGAGAAGGAAAAAAAATGGCTAAAACGCGTTGAAAGTGGGCAAAAATGGTTTAGAAAGAGGAAAAAATGGCTTTATGAGGGATAGAGAGGTGCAAAACTGGGTTAGAGATGGACACAATTGGTTAAAAAGGGTTAGGGAGGTGCAAAACTGGGTTAGAAATGGACACAAATGGTTTAAAAGGGTTAGAGAGGTGCAAAACGGGTAGAAATGGCCAAAAATGGCTTGAAGGGAGTTAAAAATAGCTCAAAGTGGGTTAGAAATGGCCAAAGATCGGTTAAGAAGGGGTAGAGAAGCCCAAAAATGGGTTAGAGAAGGTTAAAACTGGGCCCAGATTTATTAGAGATGTGCAAAACCGGGTTAGAAAAGGAAAACTATGGCTTGAAACGGGTTGCAATTGGGAAAAAATGGTTTAGAAATAGCCAAACTTGGTTTGAAGATTTTTAGAGAAGAGCAAAATTGGGTTAGAAACGACCAAAAACGGCTTAACAATGATGAGAGAAGTGCAAAACCGTGTTAGAAATGGCCAAAAATGGCTTAAAACTGGAAAAGAACTTTGTTAGACAAGGCTAGAAATAGCTAAAAATGACTTCAAATGAGTTAGAAGTGAGTAAAAATAGGTTAGCAATGGTCAAAAATAGCTCAAAATGGGTGAGAAATGGGCAAAAGCAGTTTAGAAAAGGAAAAAAAAAAAAAGGCTGAAAATTGGTTATAAAGTGACAAAATCGTTTAGAGAAGGAAAAAAAATGGCTAAAACGCGTTGAAAGTGGGCAAAAATGGTTTAGAAAGAGGAAAAAATGGCTTTATGAGGGATAGAGAGGTGCAAAACTGGGTTAGAGATGGACACAATTGGTTAAAAAGGGTTAGGGAGGTGCAAAACTGGGTTAGAAATGGACACAAATGGTTAAAAAGGGTTAGAGAGGTGCAAAACGGGTAGAAATGGCCAAAGATCGGTTAAGAAGGGGTAGAGAAGCCTAAAAATGGGTTAGAGAAGGTTAAAACTGGGCCCAGATTTATTAGAGATGTGCAAAACCGGGTTAGAAAAGGAAAACTATGGCTTGAAACGGGTTGCAATTGGGAAAAAATGGTTTAGAAATAGCCAAACTTGGTTTGAAGATTTTTAGAGAAGAGCAAAATTGGGTTAGAAACGGCCAAAACCGGCTTAACAGTGATGAGAGAAGTGCAAAACCGTGTTAGAAATGGCCAAAAATGGCTTAAAACTGGAAAAGAACTTTGTTAGACAAGGCTAGAAATAGCTAAAAATGACTTCAAATGAGTTAGAAGTGAGTAAAAATAGGTTAGCAATGGTCAAAAATAGCTCAAAATGGGTGAGAAATGGGCAAAAGCAGTTTAGAAAAGGAAAAAAAAAGGCTGAAAATTGGTTATAAAGTGACAAAATCGTTTAGAGAAGGAAAAAAAATGGCTAAAACGCGTTGAAAGTGGGCAAAAATGGTTTAGAAAGAGGAAAAAATGGCTTTATGAGGGATAGAGAGGTGCAAAACTGGGTTAGAGATGGACACAATTGGTTAAAAAGGGTTAGGGAGGTGCAAAACTGGGTTAGAAATGGACACAAATGGTTTAAAAGGGTTAGAGAGGTGCAAAACGGGTAGAAATGGCCAAAAATGGCTTGAAGGGAGTTAAAAATAGCTCAAAGTGGGTTAGAAATGGCCAAAGATCGGTTAAGAAGGGGTAGAGAAGCCCAAAAATGGGTTAGAGAAGGTTAAAACTGGGCCCAGATTTATTAGAGATGTGCAAAACCGGGTTAGAAAAGGAAAACTATGGCTTGAAACGGGTTGCAATTGGGAAAAAATGGTTTAGAAATAGCCAAACTTGGTTTGAAGATTTTTAGAGAAGAGCAAAATTGTGTTAGAAACGGCCAAAAACGGCTTAACAGTGATGAGAGAAGTGCAAAACCGTGTTAGAAATGGCCAAAAATGGCTTAAAACTGGAAAAGAACTTTGTTAGACAAGGCTAGAAATAGCTAAAAATGACTTCAAATGAGTTAGAAGTGAGTAAAAATAGGTTAGCAATGGTCAAAAATAGCTCAAAATGGGTGAGAAATGGGCAAAAGCAGTTTAGAAAAGGAAAAAAAAAAGGCTGAAAATTGGTTATAAAGTGACAAAATCGTTTAGAGAAGGAAAAAAAATGGCTAAAACGCGTTGAAAGTGGGCAAAAATGGTTTAGAAAGAGGAAAAAAATGGCTTTATGAGGGATAGAGAGGTGCAAAACTGGGTTAGAGATGGACACAATTGGTTAAAAAGGGTTAGGGAGGTGCAAAACTGGGTTAGAAATGGACACAAATGGTTTAAAAGGGTTAGAGAGGTGCAAAACGGGTAGAAATGGCCAAAAATGGCTTGAAGGGAGTTAAAAATAGCTCAAAGTGGGTTAGAAATGGCCAAAGATCGGTTAAGAAGGGGTAGAGAAGCCCAAAAATGGGTTAGAGAAGGTTAAAACTGGGCCCAGATTTATTAGAGATGTGCAAAACCGGGTTAGAAAAGGAAAACTATGGCTTGAAACGGGTTGCAATTGGGAAAAAATGGTTTAGAAATAGCCAAACTTGGTTTGAAGATTTTTAGAGAAGAGCAAAATTGGGTTAGAAACGACCAAAAACGGCTTAACAGTGATGAGAGAAGTGCAAAACCGTGTTAGAAATGGCCAAAAATGGCTTAAAACTGGAAAAGAACTTTGTTAGACAAGGCTAGAAATAGCTAAAAATGACTTCAAATGAGTTAGAAGTGAGTAAAAATAGGTTAGCAATGGTCAAAAATAGCTCAAAATGGGTGAGAAATGGGCAAAAGCAGTTTAGAAAAGGAAAAAAAAGGCTGAAAATTGGTTATAAAGTGACAAAATCGTTTAGAGAAGGAAAAAAATGGCTAAAACGCGTTGAAAGTGGGCAAAAATGGTTTAGAAAGAGGAAAAAAATGGCTTTATGAGGGATAGAGAGGTGCAAAACTGGGTTAGAGATGGACACAATTGGTTAAAAAGGGTTAGGGAGGTGCAAAACTGGGTTAGAAATGGACACAAATGTTTAAAAAGTGTTAGAGAGGTGCAAAACGGGTAGAAATGGCCAAAGATCGGTTAAGAAGGGGTAGAGAAGCCTAAAAATGGGTTAGAGAAGGTTAAAACTGGGCCCAGATTTATTAGAGATGTGCAAAACCAGGTTAGAAAAGGAAAACTATGGCTTGAAACGGGTTGCAATTGGGAAAAAATGGTTTAGAAATAGCCAAACTTGGTTTGAAGATTTTTAGAGAAGAGCAAAATTGGGTTAGAAACGGCCAAAACCGGCTTAACAGTGATGAGAGAAGTGCAAAACCGTGTTAGAAATGGCCAAAAATGGCTTAAAACTGGAAAAGAACTTTGTTAGACAAGGCTAGAAATAGCTAAAAATGACTTCAAATGAGTTAGAAGTGAGTAAAAATAGGTTAGCAATGGTCAAAAATAGCTCAAAATGGGTGAGAAATGGGCAAAAGCAGTTTAGAAAAGGAAAAAAAAAAGGCTGAAAATTGGTTATAAAGTGACAAAATCGTTTAGAGAAGGAAAAAAATGGCTAAAACGCGTTGAAAGTGGGCAAAAATGGTTTAGAAAGAGGAAAAAATGGCTTTATGAGGGATAGAGAGGTGCAAAACTGGGTTAGAGATGGACACAATTGGTTAAAAAGGGTTAGGGAGGTGCAAAACTGGGTTAGAAATGGACACAAATGGTTTAAAAGGGTTAGAGAGGTGCAAAACGGGTAGAAATGGCCAAAAATGGCTTGAAGGGAGTTAAAAATAGCTCAAAGTGGGTTAGAAATGGCCAAAGATCGGTTAAGAAGGGGTAGAGAAGCCCAAAAATGGGTTAGAGAAGGTTAAAACTGGGCCCAGATTTATTAGAGATGTGCAAAACCGGGTTAGAAAAGGAAAACTATGGCTTGAAACGGGTTGCAATTGGGAAAAAATGGTTTAGAAATAGCCAAACTTGGTTTGAAGATTTTTAGAGAAAAGCAAAATTGGGTTAGAAACGACCAAAAACGGCTTAACAATGATGAGAGAAGTGCAAAACCGTGTTAGAAATGGCCAAAAATGGCTTAAAACTGGAAAAGAACTTTGTTAGACA
Organism: Melopsittacus undulatus; assembly: GCF_012275295.1. Classification (NCBI taxonomy): domain Eukaryota; kingdom Metazoa; phylum Chordata; class Aves; order Psittaciformes; family Psittaculidae; genus Melopsittacus; species Melopsittacus undulatus. The sequence goes on along the minus strand of NW_022994356.1, from coordinate 24,961 downwards.
AGGCTAGAAATAGCTAAAAATGACTTCAAATGAGTTAGAAGTGAGTAAAAATAGGTTAGCAATGGTCAAAAATAGCTCAAAATGGGTGAGAAATGGGCAAAAGCAGTTTAGAAAAGGAAAAAAAAAAGGCTGAAAATTGGTTATAAAGTGACAAAATCGTTTAGAGAAGGAAAAAAATGGCTAAAACGCGTTGAAAGTGGGCAAAAATGGTTTAGAAAGAGGAAAAAAATGGCTTTATGAGGGATAGAGAGGTGCAAAACTGGGTTAGAGATGGACACAATTGGTTAAAAAGGGTTAGGGAGGTGCAAAACTGGGTTAGAAATGGACACAAATGGTTAAAAAGGGTTAGAGAGGTGCAAAACGGGTAGAAATGGCCAAAGATCGGTTAAGAAGGGGTAGAGAAGCCTAAAAATGGGTTAGAGAAGGTTAAAACTGGGCCCAGATTTATTAGAGATGTGCAAAACCGGGTTAGAAAAGGAAAACTATGGCTTGAAACGGGTTGCAATTGGGAAAAAATGGTTTAGAAATAGCCAAACTTGGTTTGAAGATTTTTAGAGAAGAGCAAAATTGGGTTAGAAACGGCCAAAACCGGCTTAACAGTGATGAGAGAAGTGCAAAACCGTGTTAGAAATGGCCAAAAATGGCTTAAAACTGGAAAAGAACTTTGTTAGACAAGGCTAGAAATAGCTAAAAATGACTTCAAATGAGTTAGAAGTGAGTAAAAATAGGTTAGCAATGGTCAAAAATAGCTCAAAATGGGTGAGAAATGGGCAAAAGCAGTTTAGAAAAGGAAAAAAAAAGGCTGAAAATTGGTTATAAAGTGACAAAATCGTTTAGAGAAGGAAAAAAAATGGCTAAAACGCGTTGAAAGTGGGCAAAAATGGTTTAGAAAGAGGAAAAAAATGGCTTTATGAGGGATAGAGAGGTGCAAAACTGGGTTAGAGATGGACACAATTGGTTAAAAAGGGTTAGGGAGGTGCAAAACTGGGTTAGAAATGGACACAAATGGTTTAAAAAGGGTTAGAGAAGTGCAAAACCGGGTTAGAAATGGCCAAAGATCGGTTAAGAAGGGGTAGAGAAGCCCAAAAATGGGTTAGAGAAGGTTAAAACTGGGCCCAGATTTATTAGAGATGTGCAAAACCGGGTTAGAAAAGGAAAACTATGGCTTGAAACGGGTTGCAATTGGGAAAAAATGGTTTAGAAATAGCCAAACTTGCTTTGAAGATTTTTAGAGAAGAGCAAAATTGGATTAGAAACGGCCAAAAACGGCTTAACAGTGATGAGAGAAGTGCAAAACCGTGTTAGAAATGGCCAAAAATGGCTTAAAACTGGAAAAGAACTTTGTTAGACAAGGCTAGAAATAGCTAAAAATGACTTCAAATGAGTTAGAAGTGAGTAAAAATAGGTTAGCAATGGTCAAAAATAGCTCAAAATGGGTGAGAAATGGGCAAAAGCAGTTTAGAAAAGGAAAAAAAAAAGGCTGAAAATTGGTTATAAAGTGACAAAATCGTTTAGAGAAGGAAAAAAAATGGCTAAAACGCGTTGAAAGTGGGCAAAAATGGTTTAGAAAGAGGAAAAAAATGGCTTTATGAGGGATAGAGAGGTGCAAAACTGGGTTAGAGATGGACACAATTGGTTAAAAAGGGTTAGGGAGGTGCAAAACTGGGTTAGAAATGGACACAAATGGTTTAAAAGGGTTAGAGAGGTGCAAAACGGGTAGAAATGGCCAAAAATGGCTTGAAGGGAGTTAAAAATAGCTCAAAGTGGGTTAGAAATGGCCAAAGATCGGTTAAGAAGGGGTAGAGAAGCCCAAAAATGGGTTAGAGAAGGTTAAAACTGGGCCCAGATTTATTAGAGATGTGCAAAACCGGGTTAGAAAAGGAAAACTATGGCTTGAAACGGGTTGCAATTGGGAAAAAATGGTTTAGAAATAGCCAAACTTGGTTTGAAGATTTTTAGAGAAGAGCAAAATTGGGTTAGAAACGGCCAAAAACGGCTTAACAATGATGAGAGAAGTGCAAAACCGTGTTAGAAATGGCCAAAAATGTCTTAAAACTGGAAAAGAACTTTGTTAGACAAGGCTAGAAATAGCTAAAAATGACTTCAAATGAGTTAGAAGTGAGTAAAAATAGGTTAGCAATGGTCAAAAATAGCTCAAAATGGGTGAGAAATGGGCAAAAGCAGTTTAGAAAAGGAAAAAAAAAGGCTGAAAATTGGTTATAAAGTGACAAAATCGTTTAGAGAAGGAAAAAAAATGGCTAAAACGCGTTGAAAGTGGGCAAAAATGGTTTAGAAAGAGGAAAAAATGGCTTTATGAGGGATAGAGAGGTGCAAAACTGGGTTAGAGATGGACACAATTGGTTAAAAAGGGTTAGGGAGGTGCAAAACTGGGTTAGAAATGGACACAAATGGTTTAAAAGGGTTAGAGAGGTGCAAAACGGGTAGAAATGGCCAAAAATGGCTTGAAGGGAGTTAAAAATAGCTCAAAGTGGGTTAGAAATGGCCAAAGATCGGTTAAGAAGGGGTAGAGAAGACAAAAATGGGTTAGAGAAGGTTAAAACTGGGCCCAGATTTATTAGAGATGTGCAAAACCGGGTTAGAAAAGGAAAACTATGGCTTGAAACGGGTTGCAATTGGGAAAAAATGGTTTAGAAATAGCCAAACTTGGTTTGAAGATTTTTAGAGAAGAGCAAAATTGGGTTAGAAACGGCCAAAAACGGCTTAACAGTGATGAGAGAAGTGCAAAACCGTGTTAGAAATGGCCAAAAATGGCTTAAAACTGGAAAAGAACTTTGTTAGACAAGGCTAGAAATAGCTAAAAATGACTTCAAATGAGTTAGAAGTGAGTAAAAATAGGTTAGCAATGGTCAAAAATAGCTCAAAATGGGTGAGAAATGGGCAAAAGCAGTTTAGAAAAGGAAAAAAAAAAGGCTGAAAATTGGTTATAAAGTGACAAAATCGTTTAGAGAAGGAAAAAAATGGCTAAAACGCGTTGAAAGTGGGCAAAAATGGTTTAGAAAGAGGAAAAAATGGCTTTATGAGGGATAGAGAGGTGCAAAACTGGGTTAGAGATGGACACAATTGGTTAAAAAGGGTTAGGGAGGTGCAAAACTGGGTTAGAAATGGACACAAATGGTTTAAAAGGGTTAGAGAGGTGCAAAACGGGTAGAAATGGCCAAAAATGGCTTGAAGGGAGTTAAAAATAGCTCAAAGTGGGTTAGAAATGGCCAAAGATCGGTTAAGAAGGGGTAGAGAAGCCCAAAATGGGTTAGAGAAGGTTAAAACTGGGCCCAGATTTATTAGAGATGTGCAAAACCGGGTTAGAAAAGGAAAACTATGGCTTGAAACGGGTTGCAATTGGGAAAAAATGGTTTACAAATAGCCAAACTTGGTTTGAAGATTTTTAGAGAAGAGCAAAATTGGGTTAGAAACGGCCAAAAACGGCTTAACAATGATGAGAGAAGTGCAAAACCGTGTTAGAAATGGCCAAAAATGTCTTAAAACTGGAAAAGAACTTTGTTAGACAAGGCTAGAAATAGCTAAAAATGACTTCAAATGAGTTAGAAGTGAGTAAAAATAGGTTAGCAATGGTCAAAAATAGCTCAAAATGGGTGAGAAATGGGCAAAAGCAGTTTAGAAAAGGAAAAAAAAAGGCTGAAAATTGGTTATAAAGTGACAAAATCGTTTAGAGAAGGAAAAAAATGGCTAAAACGCGTTGAAAGTGGGCAAAAATGGTTTAGAAAGAGGAAAAAATGGCTTTATGAGGGATAGAGAGGTGCAAAACTGGGTTAGAGATGGACACAATTGGTTAAAAAGGGTTAGGGAGGTGCAAAACTGGGTTAGAAATGGACACAAATGGTTTAAAAAGGGTTAGAGAGGTGCAAAACGGGTAGAAAGAAATGGCCAAAGATCGGTTAAGAAGGGGTAGAGAAGCCTAAAAATGGGTTAGAGAAGGTTAAAACTGGGCCCAGATTTATTAGAGATGTGCAAAACCGGGTTAGAAAAGGAAAACTATGGCTTGAAACGGGTTGCAATTGGGAAAAAATGGTTTAGAAATAGCCAAACTTGGTTTGAAGATTTTTAGAGAAGAGCAAAATTGGGTTAGAAACGGCCAAAACCGGCTTAACAGTGATGAGAGAAGTGCAAAACCGTGTTAGAAATGGCCAAAAATGGCTTAAAACTGGAAAAGAACTTTGTTAGACAAGGCTAGAAATAGCTAAAAATGACTTCAAATGAGTTAGAAGTGAGTAAAAATAGGTTAGCAATGGTCAAAAATAGCTCAAAATGGGTGAGAAATGGGCAAAAGCAGTTTAGAAAAGGAAAAAAAAGGCTGAAAATTGGTTATAAAGTGACAAAATCGTTTAGAGAAGGAAAAAAAATGGCTAAAACGCGTTGAAAGTGGGCAAAAATGGTTTAGAAAGAGGAAAAAATGGCTTTATGAGGGATAGAGAGGTGCAAAACTGGGTTAGAGATGGACACAATTGGTTAAAAAGGGTTAGGGAGGTGCAAAACTGGGTTAGAAATGGACACAAATGGTTTAAAAGGGTTAGAGAGGTGCAAAACGGGTAGAAATGGCCAAAAATGGCTTGAAGGGAGTTAAAAATAGCTCAAAGTGGGTTAGAAATGGCCAAAGATCGGTTAAGAAGGGGTAGAGAAGCCCAAAAATGGGTTAGAGAAGGTTAAAACTGGGCCCAGATTTATTAGAGATGTGCAAAACCGGGTTAGAAAAGGAAAACTATGGCTTGAAACGGGTTGCAATTGGGAAAAAATGGTTTAGAAATAGCCAAACTTGGTTTGAAGATTTTTAGAGAAGAGCAAAACGGGTAGAAATGGCCAAAAATGGCTTAACAGTGATGAGAGAAGTGCAAAACCGTGTTAGAAATGGCCAAAAATGGCTTAAAACTGGAAAAGAACTTTGTTAGACAAGGCTAGAAATAGCTAAAAATGACTTCAAATGAGTTAGAAGTGAGTAAAAATAGGTTAGCAATGGTCAAAAATAGCTCAAAATGGGTGAGAAATGGGCAAAAGCAGTTTAGAAAAGGAAAAAAAAAGGCTGAAAATTGGTTATAAAGTGACAAAATCGTTTAGAGAAGGAAAAAAAATGGCTAAAACGCGTTGAAAGTGGGCAAAAATGGTTTAGAAAGAGGAAAAAATGGCTTTATGAGGGATAGAGAGGTGCAAAACTGGGTTAGAGATGGACACAATTGGTTAAAAAGGGTTAGGGAGGTGCAAAACTGGGTTAGAAATGGACACAAATGGTTAAAAAGGGTTAGAGAGGTGCAAAACGGGTAGAAATGGCCAAAAATGGCTTGAAGGGAGTTAAAAATAGCTCAAAGTGGGTTAGAAATGGCCAAAGATCGGTTAAGAAGGGGTAGAGAAGCCCAAAAATGGGTTAGAGAAGGTTAAAACTGGGCCCAGATTTATTAGAGATGTGCAAAACCGGGTTAGAAAAGGAAAACTATGGCTTGAAACGGGTTGCAATTGGGAAAAAATGGTTTAGAAATAGCCAAACTTGGTTTGAAGATTTTTAGAGAAGAGCAAAATTGGGTTAGAAACGACCAAAACCGGCTTAACAATGATGAGAGAAGTGCAAAACCGTGTTAGAAATGGCCAAAAATGGCTTAAAACTGGAAAAGAACTTTGTTAGACAAGGCTAGAAATAGCTAAAAATGACTTCAAATGAGTTAGAAGTGAGTAAAAATAGGTTAGCAATGGTCAAAAATAGCTCAAAATGGGTGAGAAATGGGCAAAAGCAGTTTAGAAAAGGAAAAAAAAAAGGCTGAAAATTGGTTATAAAGTGACAAAATCGTTTAGAGAAGGAAAAAAAATGGCTAAAAAGCGTTGAAAGTGGGCAAAAATGGTTTAGAAAGAGGAAAAAATGGCTTTATGAGGGATAGAGAGGTGCAAAACTGGGTTAGAGATGGACACAATTGGTTAAAAAGGGTTAGGGAGGTGCAAAACTGGGTTAGAAATGGACACAAATGGTTAAAAGGGTTAGAGAGGTGCAAAACGGGTAGAAATGGCCAAAAATGGCTTGAAGGGAGTTAAAAATAGCTCAAAGTGGGTTAGAAATGGCCAAAGATCGGTTAAGAAGGGGTAGAGAAGCCCAAAAATGGGTTAGAGAAGGTTAAAACTGGGCCCAGATTTATTAGAGATGTGCAAAACCGGGTTAGAAAAGGAAAACTATGGCTTGAAACGGGTTGCAATTGGGAAAAAATGGTTTAGAAATAGCCAAACTTGGTTTGAAGATTTTTAGAGAAGAGCAAAATTGGGTTAGAAACGGCCAAAACCGGCTTAACAGTGATGAGAGAAGTGCAAAACCGTGTTAGAAATGGCCAAAAATGGCTTAAAACTGGAAAAGAACTTTGTTAGACAAGGCTAGAAATAGCTAAAAATGACTTCAAATGAGTTAGAAGTGAGTAAAAATAGGTTAGCAATGGTCAAAAATAGCTCAAAATGGGTGAGAAATGGGCAAAAGCAGTTTAGAAAAGGAAAAAAAAAAAAGGCTGAAAATTGGTTATAAAGTGACAAAATCGTTTAGAGAAGGAAAAAAATGGCTAAAACGCGTTGAAAGTGGGCAAAAATGGTTTAGAAAGAGGAAAAAATGGCTTTATGAGGGATAGAGAGGTGCAAAACTGGGTTAGAGATGGACACAATTGGTTAAAAAGGGTTAGGGAGGTGCAAAACTGGGTTAGAAATGGACACAAATGGTTTAAAAAGGGTTAGAGAGGTGCCAAAACGGGTAGAAAGTGGCCAAAGATCGGTTAAGAAGGGGTAGAGAAGCCAAAAATGGGTTAGAGAAGGTTAAAACTGGGCCCAGATTTATTAGAGATGTGCAAAACCGGGTTAGAAAAGGAAAATTATGGCTTGAAACGGGTTGCAATTGAGAAAAAATGGTTTAGAAATAGCCAAACTTGGTTTGAAGATTTTTAGAGAAGAGCAAAATTGGGTTAGAAACGGCCAAAAACGGCTTAACAGTGATGAGAGAAGTGCAAAACCGTGTTAGAAATGGCCAAAAATGGCTTAAAACTGGAAAAGAACTTTGTTAGAGAAGGCTAGAAATAGCTAAAAATGACTTCAAATGAGTTAGAAGTGAGTAAAAATAGGTTAGCAATGGTCAAAAATAGCTCAAAATGGGTGAGAAATGGGCAAAAGCAGTTTAGAAAAGGAAAAAAAAAAGGCTGAAAATTGGTTATAAAGTGACAAAATCGTTTAGAGAAGGAAAAAAAATGGCTAAAACGCGTTGAAAGTGGGCAAAAATGGTTTAGAAAGAGGAAAAAATGGCTTTATGAGGGATAGAGAGGTGCAAAACTGGGTTAGAGATGGACACAATTGGTTAAAAAGGGTTAGGGAGGTGCAAAACTGGGTTAGAAATGGACACAAATGGTTTAAAAAGGGTTAGAGAGGTGCAAAACGGGTAGAAATGGCCAAAAATGGCTTGAAGGGAGTTAAAAATAGCTCAAAGTGGGTTAGAAATGGCCAAAGATCGGTTAAGAAGGGGTAGAGAAGCCCAAAAATGGGTTAGAGAAGGTTAAAACTGGGCCCAGATTTATTAGAGATGTGCAAAACCGGGTTAGAAAAGGAAAACTATGGCTTGAAACGGGTTGCAATTGGGAAAAAATGGTTTAGAAATAGCCAAACTTGGTTTGAAGATTTTTAGAGAAGAGCAAAATTGGGTTAGAAACGGCCAAAACCGGCTTAACAATGATGAGAGAAGTGCAAAACCGTGTTAGAAATGGCCAAAAATGGCTTAAAACTGGAAAAGAACTTTGTTAGACAAGGCTAGAAATAGCTAAAAATGACTTCAAATGAGTTAGAAGTGAGTAAAAATAGGTTAGCAATGGTCAAAAATAGCTCAAAATGGGTGAGAAATGGGCAAAAGCAGTTTAGAAAAGGAAAAAAAAAGGCTGAAAATTGGTTATAAAGTGACAAAATCGTTTAGAGAAGGAAAAAAATGGCTAAAACGCGTTGAAAGTGGGCAAAAATGGTTTAGAAAGAGGAAAAAATGGCTTTATGAGGGATAGAGAGGTGCAAAACTGGGTTAGAGATGGACACAATTGGTTAAAAAGGGTTAGGGAGGTGCAAAACTGGGTTAGAAATGGACACAAATGGTTAAAAAGGGTTAGAGAGGTGCAAAACTGGGTTAGAAATGGCCAAAGATCGGTTAAGAAGGGGTAGAGAAGCCTAAAAATGGGTTAGAGAAGGTTAAAACTGGGCCCAGATTTATTAGAGATGTGCAAAACCGGGTTAGAAAAGGAAAACTATGGCTTGAAACGGGTTGCAATTGGGAAAAAATGGTTTAGAAATAGCCAAACTTGGTTTGAAGATTTTTAGAGAAGAGCAAAATTGGGTTAGAAACGACCAAAAACGGCTTAACAGTGATGAGAGAAGTGCAAAACCGTGTTAGAAATGGCCAAAAATGGCTTAAAACTGGAAAAGAACTTTGTTAGACAAGGCTAGAAATAGCTAAAAATGACTTCAAATGAGTTAGAAGTGAGTAAAAATAGGTTAGCAATGGTCAAAAATAGCTCAAAATGGGTGAGAAATGGGCAAAAGCAGTTTAGAAAAGGAAAAAAAAAAGGCTGAAAATTGGTTATAAAGTGACAAAATCGTTTAGAGAAGGAAAAAAATGGCTAAAACGCGTTGAAAGTGGGCAAAAATGGTTTAGAAAGAGGAAAAAAATGGCTTTATGAGGGATAGAGAGGTGCAAAACTGGGTTAGAGATGGACACAATTGGTTAAAAAGGGTTAGGGAGGTGCAAAACTGGGTTAGAAATGGACACAAATGGTTTAAAAAGGGTTAGAGAGGTGCAAAACGGGTAGAAAGTGGCCAAAGATCGGTTAAGAAGGGGTAGAGAAGCCTAAAAATGGGTTAGAGAAGGTTAAAACTGGGCCCAGATTTATTAGAGATGTGCAAAACCGGGTTAGAAAATGAAAACTATGGCTTGAAACGGGTTGCAATTGGGAAAAAATGGATTAGAAATAGCCAAACTTGGTTTGAAGATTTTTAGAGAAGAGCAAAATTGGGTTAGAAACGGCCAAAACCGGCTTAACAGTGGTGAGAGAAGTGCAAAACCGTGTTAGAAATGGCCAAAAATGGCTTAAAACTGGAAAAGAACTTTGTTAGACAAGGCTAGAAATAGCTAAAAATGACTTCAAATGAGTTAGAAGTGAGTAAAAATAGGTTAGCAATGGTCAAAAATAGCTCAAAATGGGTGAGAAATGGGCAAAAGCAGTTTAGAAAAGGAAAAAAAAAGGCTGAAAATTGGTTATAAAGTGACAAAATCGTTTAGAGAAGGAAAAAAAATGGCTAAAACGCGTTGAAAGTGGGCAAAAATGGTTTAGAAAGAGGAAAAAAATGGCTTTATGAGGGATAGAGAGGTGCAAAACTGGGTTAGAGATGGACACAATTGGTTAAAAAGGGTTAGGGAGGTGCAAAACTGGGTTAGAAATGGACACAAATGGTTAAAAAGGGTTAGAGAGGTGCAAAACGGGTAGAAATGGCCAAAAATGGCTTGAAGGGAGTTAAAAATAGCTCAAAGTGGGTTAGAAATGGCCAAAGATCGGTTAAGAAGGGGTAGAGAAGCCCAAAAATGGGTTAGAGAAGGTTAAAACTGGGCCCAGATTTATTAGAGATGTGCAAAACCGGGTTAGAAAAGGAAAACTATGGCTTGAAACGGGTTGCAATTGGGAAAAAATGGATTAGAAATAGCCAAACTTGGTTTGAAGATTTTTAGAGAAGAGCAAAATTGGGTTAGAAACGACCAAAAACGGCTTAACAATGATGAGAGAAGTGCAAAACCGTGTTAGAAATGGCCAAAAATGGCTTAAAACTGGAAAAGAACTTTGTTAGACAAGGCTAGAAATAGCTAAAAATGACTTCAAATGAGTTAGAAGTGAGTAAAAATAGGTTAGCAATGGTCAAAAATAGCTCAAAATGGGTGAGAAATGGGCAAAAGCAGTTTAGAAAAGGAAAAAAAAAGGCTGAAAATTGGTTATAAAGTGACAAAATCGTTTAGAGAAGGAAAAAAATGGCTAAAACGCGTTGAAAGTGGGCAAAAATGGTTTAGAAAGAGGAAAAAAATGGCTTTATGAGGGATAGAGAGGTGCAAAACTGGGTTAGAGATGGACACAATTGGTTAAAAAGGGTTAGGGAGGTGCAAAACTGGGTTAGAAATGGACACAAATGGTTTAAAAGGGTTAGAGAGGTGCAAAACGGGTAGAAATGGCCAAAAATGGCTTGAAGGGAGTTAAAAATAGAAGGGGTTAGAAATGGCCAAAGATCGGTTAAGAAGGGGTAGAGAAGCCCAAAAATGGGTTAGAGAAGGTTAAAACTGGGCCCAGATTTATTAGAGATGTGCAAAACCGGGTTAGAAAAGGAAAACTATGGCTTGAAACGGGTTGCAATTGGGAAAAAATGGTTTAGAAATAGCCAAACTTGGTTTGAAGATTTTTAGAGAAGAGCAAAATTGGGTTAGAAACGGCCAAAAACGGCTTAACAGTGATGAGAGAAGTGCAAAACCGTGTTAGAAATGGCCAAAAATGGCTTAAAACTGGAAAAGAACTTTGTTAGACAAGGCTAGAAATAGCTAAAAATGACTTCAAATGAGTTAGAAGTGAGTAAAAATAGGTTAGCAATGGTCAAAAATAGCTCAAAATGGGTGAGAAATGGGCAAAAGCAGTTTAGAAAAGGAAAAAAAAAAGGCTGAAAATTGGTTATAAAGTGACAAAATCGTTTAGAGAAGGAAAAAAAATGGCTAAAACGCGTTGAAAGTGGGCAAAAATGGTTTAGAAAGAGGAAAAAATGGCTTTATGAGGGATAGAGAGGTGCAAAACTGGGTTAGAGATGGACACAATTGGTTAAAAAGGGTTAGGGAGGTGCAAAACTGGGTTAGAAATGGACACAAATGGTTAAAAAGGGTTAGAGAGGTGCAAAACGGGTAGAAATGGCCAAAAATGGCTTGAAGGGAGTTAAAAATAGCTCAAAGTGGGTTAGAAATGGCCAAAGATCGGTTAAGAAGGGGTAGAGAAGCCCAAAAATGGGTTAGAGAAGGTTAAAACTGGGCCCAGATTTATTAGAGATGTGCAAAACCGGGTTAGAAAAGGAAAACTATGGCTTGAAACGGGTTGCAATTGGGAAAAAATGGTTTAGAAATAGCCAAACTTGGTTTGAAGATTTTTAGAGAAGAGCAAAATTGGGTTAGAAACGACCAAAAACGGCTTAACAGTGATGAGAGAAGTGCAAAACCGTGTTAGAAATGGCCAAAAATGGCTTAAAACTGGAAAAGAACTTTGTTAGACAAGGCTAGAAATAGCTAAAAATGACTTCAAATGAGTTAGAAGTGAGTAAAAATAGGTTAGCAATGGTCAAAAATAGCTCAAAATGGGTGAGAAATGGGCAAAAGCAGTTTAGAAAAGGAAAAAAAAGGCTGAAAATTGGTTATAAAGTGACAAAATCGTTTAGAGAAGGAAAAAAAATGGCTAAAACGCGTTGAAAGTGGGCAAAAATGGTTTAGAAAGAGGAAAAAATGGCTTTATGAGGGATAGAGAGGTGCAAAACTGGGTTAGAGATGGACACAATTGGTTAAAAAGGGTTAGGGAGGTGCAAAACTGGGTTAGAAATGGACACAAATGGTTTAAAAAGGGTTAGAGAGGTGCAAAACGGGTAGAAATGGCCAAAGATCGGTTAAGAAGGGGTAGAGAAGCCCAAAAATGGGTTAGAGAAGGTTAAAACTGGGCCCAGATTTATTAGAGATGTGCAAAACCGGGTTAGAAAAGGAAAACTATGGCTTGAAACGGGTTGCAATTGGGAAAAAATGGTTTAGAAATAGCCAAACTTGGTTTGAAGATTTTTAGAGAAGAGCAAAATTGGGTTAGAAACGGCCAAAACCGGCTTAACAATGATGAGAGAAGTGCAAAACCGTGTTAGAAATGGCCAAAAATGGCTTAAAACTGGAAAAGAACTTTGTTAGACAAGGCTAGAAATAGCTAAAAATGACTTCAAATGAGTTAGAAGTGAGTAAAAATAGGTTAGCAATGGTCAAAAATAGCTCAAAATGGGTGAGAAATGGGCAAAAGCAGTTTAGAAAAGGAAAAAAAAAAGGCTGAAAATTGGTTATAAAGTGACAAAATCGTTTAGAGAAGGAAAAAAAATGGCTAAAACGCGTTGAAAGTGGGCAAAAATGGTTTAGAAAGAGGAAAAAAAATGGCTTTATGAGGGATAGAGAGGTGCAAAACTGGGTTAGAGATGGACACAATTGGTTAAAAAGGGTTAGGGAGGTGCAAAACTGGGTTAGAAATGGACACAAATGGTTTAAAAAGGGTTAGAGAGGTGCAAAACGGGTAGAAAGGCCAAAGATCGGTTAAGAAGGGGTAGAGAAGCCTAAAAATGGGTTAGAGAATGTTAAAACTGGGCCCAGATTTATTAGAGATGTGCAAAACCAGGTTAGAAAAGGAAAACTATGGCTTGAAACGGGTTGCAATTGGGAAAAAATGGTTTAGAAATAGCCAAACTTGGTTTGAAGATTTTTAGAGAAAAGCAAAATTGGGTTAGAAACGGCCAAAACCGGCTTAACAGTGATGAGAGAAGTGCAAAACCGTGTTAGAAATGGCCAAAAATGGCTTAAAACTGGAAAAGAACTTTGTTAGACAAGGCTAGAAATAGCTAAAAATGACTTCAAATGAGTTAGAAGTGAGTAAAAATAGGTTAGCAATGGTCAAAAATAGCTCAAAATGGGTGAGAAATGGGCAAAAGCAGTTTAGAAAAGGAAAAAAAAAGGCTGAAAATTGGTTATAAAGTGACAAAATCGTTTAGAGAAGGAAAAAAAATGGCTAAAACGCGTTGAAAGTGGGCAAAAATGGTTTAGAAAGAGGAAAAAATGGCTTTATGAGGGATAGAGAGGTGCAAAACTGGGTTAGAGATGGACACAATTGGTTAAAAAGGGTTAGGGAGGTGCAAAACTGGGTTAGAAATGGACACAAATGGTTTAAAAGGGTTAGAGAGGTGCAAAACGGGTAGAAATGGCCAAAAATGGCTTGAAGGGAGTTAAAAATAGCTCAAAGTGGGTTAGAAATGGCCAAAGATCGGTTAAGAAGGGGTAGAGAAGCCCAAAAATGGGTTAGAGAAGGTTAAAACTGGGCCCAGATTTATTAGAGATGTGCAAAACCGGGTTAGAAAAGGAAAACTATGGCTTGAAACGGGTTGCAATTGGGAAAAAATGGTTTAGAAATAGCCAAACTTGGTTTGAAGATTTTTAGAGAAGAGCAAAATTGGGTTAGAAACGACCAAAAACGGCTTAACAATGATGAGAGAAGTGCAAAACCGTGTTAGAAATGGCCAAAAATGGCTTAAAACTGGAAAAGAACTTTGTTAGACAAGGCTAGAAATAGCTAAAAATGACTTCAAATGAGTTAGAAGTGAGTAAAAATAGGTTAGCAATGGTCAAAAATAGCTCAAAATGGGTGAGAAATGGGCAAAAGCAGTTTAGAAAAGGAAAAAAAAGGCTGAAAATTGGTTATAAAGTGACAAAATCTTTTAGAGAAGGAAAAAAATGGCTAAAACGCGTTGAAAGTGGGCAAAAATGGTTTAGAAAGAGGAAAAAATGGCTTTATGAGGGATAGAGAGGTGCAAAACTGGGTTAGAGATGGACACAATTGGTTTAAAAAGGGTTAGGGAGGTGCAAAACTGGGTTAGAAATGGACACAAATGGTTTAAAAAGGGTTAGAGAGGTGCAAAACGGGTAGAAATGGCCAAAGATCGGTTAAGAAGGGGTAGAGAAGCCTAAAAATGGGTTAGAGAAGGTTAAAACTGGGCCCAGATTTATTAGAGATGTGCAAAACCGGGTTAGAAAAGGAAAAGTATGGCTTGAAACGGGTTGCAATTGGGAAAAAATGGTTTAGAAATAGCCAAACTTGGTTTGAAGATTTTTAGAGAAGAGCAAAATTGGGTTAGAAACGGCCAAAACCGGCTTAACAATGATGAGAGAAGTGCAAAACCGTGTTAGAAATGGCCAAAAATGGCTTAAAACTGGAAAAGAACTTTGTTAGACAAGGCTAGAAATAGCTAAAAATGACTTCAAATGAGTTAGAAGTGAGTAAAAATAGGTTAGCAATGGTCAAAAATAGCTCAAAATGGGTGAGAAATGGGCAAAAGCAGTTTAGAAAAGGAAAAAAAAAAAAAAGGCTGAAAATTGGTTATAAAGTGACAAAATCGTTTAGAGAAGGAAAAAAAATGGCTAAAACGCGTTGAAAGTGGGCAAAAATGGTTTAGAAAGAGGAAAAAATGGCTTTATGAGGGATAGAGAGGTGCAAAACTGGGTTAGAGATGGACACAATTGGTTAAAAAGGGTTAGGGAGGTGCAAAACTGGGTTAGAAATGGACACAAATGGTTAAAAAGGGTTAGAGAGGTGCAAAACGGGTAGAAGTGGCCAAAGATCGGTTAAGAAGGGGTAGAGAAGCCTAAAAATGGGTTAGAGAAGGTTAAAAACTGGGCCCAGATTTATTAGAGATGTGCAAAACCAGGTTAGAAAAGGAAAACTATGGCTTGAAACGGGTTGCAATTGGGAAAAAATGGATTAGAAATAGCCAAACTTGGTTTGAAGATTTTTAGAGAAGAGCAAAATTGGGTTAGAAACGGCCAAAACCGGCTTAACAATGATGAGAGAAGTGCAAAACCGTGTTAGAAATGGCCAAAAATGGCTTAAAACTGGAAAAGAACTTTGTTAGACAAGGCTAGAAATAGCTAAAAATGACTTCAAATGAGTTAGAAGTGAGTAAAAATAGGTTAGCAATGGTCAAAAATAGCTCAAAATGGGTGAGAAATGGGCAAAAGCAGTTTAGAAAAGGAAAAAAAAAAAAAAAGGCTGAAAATTGGTTATAAAGTGACAAAATCGTTTAGAGAAGGAAAAAAAAATGGCTAAAACGCGTTTGAAAGTGGGCAAAAATGGTTTAGAAAGAGGAAAAAATGGCTTTATGAGGGATAGAGAGGTGCAAAAACTGGGTTAGAGATGGACACAATTGGTTAAAAAGGGTTAGGGAGGTGCAAAAACTGGGTTAGAAATGGACACAAATGGTTAAAAAGGGTTAGAGAGGTGCAAAACGGGTAGAAATGGCCAAAAATGGCTTGAAGGGAGTTAAAAATAGCTCAAAGTGGGTTAGAAATGGCCAAAGATCGGTTAAGAAGGGGTAGAGAAGCCCAAAAATGGGTTAGAGAAGGTTAAAACTGGGCCCAGATTTATTAGAGATGTGCAAAACCGGGTTAGAAAAGGAAAACTATGGCTTGAAACGGGTTGCAATTGGGAAAAAATGGATTAGAAATAGCCAAACTTGGTTTGAAGATTTTTAGAGAAGAGCAAAATTGGGTTAGAAACGACCAAAAACGGCTTAACAATGATGAGAGAAGTGCAAAACCGTGTTAGAAATGGCCAAAAATGGCTTAAAACTGGAAAAGAACTTTGTTAGACAAGGCTAGAAATAGCTAAAAATGACTTCAAATGAGTTAGAAGTGAGTAAAAATAGGTTAGCAATGGTCAAAAATAGCTCAAAATGGGTGAGAAATGGGCAAAAGCAGTTTAGAAAAGGAAAAAAAAAAGGCTGAGCTGAAAATTGGTTATAAAGTGACAAAATCGTTTAGAGAAGGAAAAAAAATGGCTAAAAACGCGTTGAAAGTGGGCAAAAATGGTTTAGAAAGAGGAAAAAAATGGCTTTATGAGGGATAGAGAGGTGCAAAACTGGGTTAGAGATGGACACAATTGGTTAAAAAGGGTTAGGGAGGTGCAAAACTGGGTTAGAAATGGACACAAATGGTTTAAAAGGGTTAGAGCAAAAGGAAATGGCCAAAACGGGTTAGAAGTGGCCAAAGATCGGTTAAGAAGGGGTAGAGAAGCCTAAAAATGGGTTAGAGAAGGTTAAAACTGGGCCCAGATTTATTAGAGATGTGCAAAACCAGGTTAGAAAAGGAAAACTATGGCTTGAAACGGGTTGCAATTGGGAAAAAAATGGTTTAGAAATAGCCAAACTTGGTTTGAAGATTTTTAGAGAAGAGCAAAATTGGGTTAGAAACGGCAAAAACCGGCTTAACAGTGATGAGAGAAGTGCAAAACCGTGTTAGAAATGGCCAAAAATGGCTTTAAAACTGGAAAAGAACTTTGTTAGACAAGGCTAGAAATAGCTAAAAATGACTTCAAATGAGTTAGAAGTGAGTAAAAATAGGTTAGCAATGGTCAAAAATAGCTCAAAATGGGTGAGAAACGGGCAAAAGCAGTTTAGAAAAGGAAAAAAAAGGCTGAAAATTGGTTATAAAGTGACAAAATCTTTTAGAGAAGGAAAAAATGGCTAAAACGCGTTGAAAGTGGGCAAAAATGGTTTAGAAAGAGGAAAAAAATGGCTTTATGAGGGATAGAGAGGTGCAAAACTGGGTTAGAGATGGACACAATTGGTTAAAAAGGGTTAGGGAGGTGCAAAAACTGGGTTAGAAATGGACACAAATGGTTTAAAAAGGGTTAGAGCAAAAGGTGAAAAAAAACGGGTAGAAGAAATGGCCAAAGATCGGTTAAGAAGGGGTAGAGAAGCCCAAAAATGGGTTAGAGAAGGTTAAAACTGGGCCCAGATTTATTAGAGATGTGCAAAACCGGGTTAGAAAAGGAAAACTATGGCTTGAAACGGGTTGCAATTGGGAAAAAATGGTTTAGAAATAGCCAAACTTGGTTTGAAGATTTTTAGAGAAGAGCAAAATTGGGTTAGAAACGGCCAAAACCGGCTTAACAATGATGAGAGAAGTGCAAAACCGTGTTAGAAATGGCCAAAAATGGCTTAAAACTGGAAAAGAACTTTGTTAGACAAGGCTAGAAATAGCTAAAAATGACTTCAAATGAGTTAGAAGTGAGTAAAAATAGGTTAGCAATGGTCAAAAATAGCTCAAAATGGGTGAGAAATGGGCAAAAGCAGTTTAGAAAAGGAAAAAAAAAAGGCTGAAAATTGGTTATAAAGTGACAAAATCGTTTAGAGAAGGAAAAAAAAATGGCTAAAACGCGTTGAAAGTGGGCAAAAATGGTTTAGAAAGAGGAAAAAAAATGGCTTTATGAGGGATAGAGAGGTGCAAAACTGGGTTAGAGATGGACACAATTGGTTAAAAAGGGTTAGGGAGGTGCAAAACTGGGTTAGAAATGGACACAAATGGTTAAAAAGGGTTAGAGAGGTGCAAAACGGGTAGAAATGGCCAAAAATGGCTTGAAGGGAGTTAAAAATAGCTCAAAGTGGGTTAGAAATGGCCAAAGATCGGTTAAGAAGGGGTAGAGAAGCCCAAAAATGGGTTAGAGAAGGTTAAAACTGGGCCCAGATTTATTAGAGATGTGCAAAACCGGGTTAGAAAAGGAAAACTATGGCTTGAAACGGGTTGCAATTGGGAAAAAATGGTTTACAAATAGCCAAACTTGGTTTGAAGATTTTTAGAGAAGAGCAAAATTGGGTTAGAAACGACCAAAACCGGCTTAACAATGATGAGAGAAGTGCAAAACCGTGTTAGAAATGGCCAAAAATGGCTTAAAACTGGAAAAGAACTTTGTTAGACAAGGCTAGAAATAGCTAAAAATGACTTCAAATGAGTTAGAAGTGAGTAAAAATAGGTTAGCAATGGTCAAAAATAGCTCAAAATGGGTGAGAAATGGGCAAAAGCAGTTTAGAAAAGGAAAAAAAAAGGCTGAAAATTGGTTATAAAGTGACAAAATCGTTTAGAGAAGGAAAAAAAATGGCTAAAACGCGTTGAAAGTGGGCAAAAATGGTTTAGAAAGAGGAAAAAATGGCTTTATGAGGGATAGAGAGGTGCAAAACTGGGTTAGAGATGGACACAATTGGTTAAAAAGGGTTAGGGAGGTGCAAAACTGGGTTAGAATGGACACATATGGTTTAAAAGGGTTAGAGAGGTGCAAAACGGGTAGAAATGGCCAAAGATCGGTTAAGAAGGGGTAGAGAAGCCTAAAAATGGGTTAGAGAAGGTTAAAACTGGGCCCAGATTTATTAGAGATGTGCAAAACCAGGTTAGAAAAGGAAAACTATGGCTTGAAACGGGTTGCAATTGGGAAAAAATGGTTTAGAAATAGCCAAACTTGGTTTGAAGATTTTTAGAGAAGAGCAAAATTGGGTTAGAAACGGCCAAAACCGGCTTAACAATGATGAGAGAAGTGCAAAACCGTGTTAGAAATGGCCAAAAATGGCTTAAAACTGGAAAAGAACTTTGTTAGACAAGGCTAGAAATAGCTAAAAATGACTTCAAATGAGTTAGAAGTGAGTAAAAATAGGTTAGCAATGGTCAAAAATAGCTCAAAATGGGTGAGAAATGGGCAAAAAGCAGTTTAGAAAAGGAAAAAAAAGGCTGAAAATTGGTTATAAAGTGACAAAATCGTTTAGAGAAGGAAAAAAAATGGCTTAAAACGCGTTTGAAAGTGGGCAAAAAATGGTTTAGAAAGAGGAAAAAAAATGGCTTTATGAGGGATAGAGAGGTGCAAAACTGGGTTAGAGATGGACACAATGGTTAAAAAGGGTTAGGGAGGTGCAAAACTGGGTTAGAAATGGACACAATGGTTAAAAAGGGTTAGAGAGGTGCAAAACGGGTAGAAATGGCCAAAAATGGCTTGAAGGGAGTTAAAAATAGCTCAAAGTGGGTTAGAAATGGCCAAAGATCGGTTAAGAAGGGGTAGAGAAGCCCAAAAATGGGTTAGAGAAGGTTAAAACTGGGCCCAGATTTATTAGAGATGTGCAAAACCGGGTTAGAAAAGGAAAACTATGGCTTGAAACGGGTTGCAATTGGGAAAAAATGGTTTAGAAATAGCCAAACTTGCTTTGAAGATTTTTAGAGAAGAGCAAAATTGGGTTTAGAAACGACCAAAAACGGCTTAACAGTGATGAGAGAAGTGCAAAACCGTGTTAGAAATGGCCAAAAATGGCTTAAAACTGGAAAAGAACTTTGTTAGACAAGGCTAGAAATAGCTAAAATGACTTCAAATGAGTTAGAAGTGAGTAAAAATAGGTTAGCAATGGTCAAAAATAGCTCAAAATGGGTGAGAAACGGGCAAAAGCAGTTTAGAAAAGGAAAAAAAAAAAAAGGCTAAAAATTGGTTATAAAGTGACAAAATCTTTTAGAGAGAAAAAAAAAAATGGCTAAAACGCGTTGAAAGTGGGCAAAAATGGTTTAGAAAGAGGAAAAAATGGCTTTATGAGGGATAGAGAGGTGCAAAACTGGGTTAGAAATGGACACAATTGGTTAAAAAGGGTTAGGGAGGTGCAAAACTGGGTTAGAAATGGACACAAATGTTTAAAAAGTGTTAGAGAGGTGCAAAACGGGTAGAAGGGCAAAAAGATCGGTTAAGAAGGGGTAGAGAAGCCTAAAAGTGGGTTAGAGAAGGTTAAAACTGGGCCCAGATTTATTAGAGATGTGCAAAAACCAGGTTAGAAAAGGAAAACTATGGCTTGAAACGGGTTGCAATTGGGAAAAAATGGATTAGAAATAGCCAAACTTGGTTTGAAGATTTTTAGAGAAGAGCAAAATTGGGTTAGAAACGGCCAAAACCGGCTTAACAGTGATGAGAGAAGTGCAAAACCGTGTTAGAAATGGCCAAAAATGGCTTAAAACTGGAAAAGAACTTTGTTAGACAAGGCTAGAAATAGCTAAAAATGACTTCAAATGAGTTAGAAGTGAGTAAAAATAGGTTAGCAATGGTCAAAAATAGCTCAAAATGGGTGAGAAATGGGCAAAAAGCAGTTTAGAAAAGGAAAAAAAAAAAAAGGCTGAAAATTGGTTATAAAGTGACAAAATCGTTTAGAGAAGGAAAAAAAATGGCTAAAACGCGTTGAAAGTGGGCAAAAATGGTTTAGAAAGAGGAAAAAAAATGGCTTTATGAGGGATAGAGAGGTGCCAAAACTGGGTTAGAGATGGACACAATTGGTTAAAAAGGGTTAGGGAGGTGCAAAACTGGGTTAGAAATGGACACAAATGGTTAAAAAGGTTAGAGAGGTGCAAAACGGGGTAGAAATGGCCAAAAATGGCTTGAAGGGAGTTAAAAATAGCTCAAAGTGGGTTAGAAATGGCCAAAGATCGGTTAAGAAGGGTAGAGAAGCCAAAAAAAAATGGTTAGAGAAGGCAAAACTGGGCCCTTGCAAACCCGGGTTAGGGAAAAAAAGAAATGAAACTTTTTTAAAAGGCCAATCCCCTTTAAGAAATAGCTAAAAATGCCCGAGAAATCTGAAAAGACCAAAAAAAAGGCCTAAAAAAAAAAAAATGCTAAAAAATGAAATAGCAAAAAAAGATTAAAAAAGAAAAGCTAAAAATAAGACAAAAATTTTTCAAAAAAAAAAAAAAAAAAAAAAAAGGTTAAAAAAAAAAAAAAAAAAAAAAAAAAAGAGATTAAAAAGTGAGGGCCAAAAAAAAAGAAAAAAAAAATAGAAAAAAAGGGTTGAGGAAAAAAAATGGGGTTAAAAGACAGAAAGGTTAAAACCCATGGCCCGGGTAGCACCAAAACCAAAAAAGGGAGAAAGCTCCCAGGGTTTCCCAAAGGTCCAAAAAAGAAGGGGTAGAAGCCTAAAAATGGGTTAGAGAATAAACTGGGCCCAGATTTATTAGAGATGTGCAAAAACCGGGTTAGAAAAGGAAAACTATGGCTTGAAACGGGTTGCAATTGGGAAAAAATGGTTTAGAAATAGCCAAACTTGGTTTGAAGATTTTTAGAGAAGAGCAAAATTGGGTTAGAAACGACCAAAAACCGGCTTAACAATGATGAGAGAAGTGCAAAACCGTGTTAGAAATGGCCAAAAGTGGCTTAAAACTGGAAAAAAACTTTGTTAGACAAGGCTAGAAATAGTTAAAATGACTTCAAATGAGTTAGAAGTGAGTAAAAATAGGTTAGAATTGGTCAAAAATGGCTTAAAATGAGTGGGAAATGGGCAAAAGCAGTTTAGAAAAGGAAAAAAAAGGCTGAAAATTGGTTATAAAGTGACAAAATCGTTTAGAGAAGGAAAAAAATGGCTAAAACGCGTTGAAAGTGGGCAAAAATGGTTTAGAAAGAGGAAAAAAAAATGGCTTTATGAGGGATAGAGAGGTGCAAAACTGGGTTAGAGATGGACACAATTGGTTAAAAAGGGTTAGGGAGGTGCAAAACTGGGTTAGAAATGGACACAAATGTTTTAAAAAAGTGTTAGAGAGGTGCAAAAAAACGGGTAGAAGTGGCCAAAGATCGGTTAAGAAGGGGTAGAGAAGCCAAAAAGGGGTTAGAGAAGGTTAAAACTGGCCCAGATTTATTAGAGATGTGCAAAACCAGGTTAGAAAAGGAAAACTATGGCTTGAAACGGGTTGCAATTGGGAAAAAATGGATTAGAAATAGCCAAACTTGGTTTGAAGATTTTTAGAGAAGAGCAAAATTGGGTTAGAAACGGCCAAAAACCGGCTTAACAGTGATGAGAGAAGTGCAAAACCGTGTTAGAAATGGCCAAAAATGGCTTAAAACTGGAAAAGAACTTTGTTAGACAAGGCTAGAAATAGCTAAAAATGACTTCAAATGAGTTAGAAGTGAGTAAAAATAGGTTAGCAATGGTCAAAAATAGCTCAAAATGGGTGAGAAATGGGCAAAAGCAGTTTAGAAAAGGAAAAAAAAAAAAAAAGGCTGAAAATTGGTTATAAAGTGACAAAATCGTTTAGAGAAGGAAAAAAAATGGCTAAAACGCGTTGAAAGTGGGCAAAAATGGTTTAGAAAGAGGAAAAAATGGCTTTATGAGGGATAGAGAGGTGCAAAACTGGGTTAGAGATGGACACAATTGGTTAAAAAGGGTTAGGGAGGTGCAAAAATGGGTTAGAAATGGACACAAATGGTTTAAAAGGGTTAGAGAGGTGCAAAACGGGTAGAAATGGCCAAAAATGGCTTGAAGGGAGTTAAAAATAGCTCAAAGTGGTTAGAAATGGCCAAAGATCGGTTAAGAAGGGGTAGAGAAGCCCAAAAATGGGTTAGAGAAGGTTAAAACTGGGCCCAGATTTATTAGAGATGTGCAAAACCGGGTTAGAAAAGGAAAACTATGGCTTGAAACGGGTTGCAATTGGGAAAAAATGGTTTAGAAATAGCCAAACTTGGTTTGAAGATTTTTAGAGAAGAGCAAAATTGGGTTAGAAACGGCCAAAAACGGCTTAACAGTGATGAGAGAAGTGCAAAACCGTTTTAGAAATGGCCAAAATGGCTTAAAACTGGAAAAGAACTTTGTTAGACAAGGCTAGAATAGCTAAAAATGACTTCAAATGAGTTAGAAGTGAGTAAAAATAGGTTAGCAATGGTCAAAAATAGCTCAAAATGGGTGAGAAAGGGCAAAAGCAGTTTAGAAAAGGAAAAAAAAAGGCTGAAAATGGTTATAAAGTGACAAAATCTTTTAGAGAAGGAAAAAAAAAATGGCTAAAACGCGTTGAAAGTGGGCAAAAATGGTTTAGAAAGAGGAAAAAAATGGCTTTATGAGGGATAGAGAGGTGCAAAATGGGGTTAGAGATGGACACAATTGGTTAAAAAGGGTTAGGGAGGTGCAAAACTGGGTTAGAAATGGACACAAATGGTTTAAAAAGGGTTAGAGAAGTGCAAAACCGTGTTAGAAATGGCCAAAAATGGCTGAAGGGAGTTAAAAATAGCTCAAAGTGGGTTAGAAATGGCCAAAGATCGGTTAAGAAGGGGTAGAGAAGCCCAAAAATGGGTTAGAGAAGGTTAAAACTGGGCCCAGATTTATTAGAGATGTGCAAAACCGGGTTAGAAAAGGAAAACTATGGCTTGAAACGGGTTGCAATTGGGAAAAAATGGTTTAGAAATAGCCAAACTTGGTTTGAAGATTTTTAGAGAAGAGCAAAATTGGGTTAGAAACGACCAAAAACGGCTTAACAATGATGAGAGAAGTGCAAAACCGTGTTAGAAATGGCCAAAAATGGCTTAAAACTGGAAAAGAACTTTGTTAGACAAGGCTAGAAATAGCTAAAAATGACTTCAAATGAGTTAGAAGTGAGTAAAAATAGGTTAGCAATGGTCAAAAATAGCTCAAAATGGGTGAGAAATGGGCCAAAAGCAGTTTAGAAAAGGAAAAAAAAAAAAAAAAGGCTGAAAATTGGTTATAAAGTGACAAAATCTTTTAGAGAAGGAAAAAAAATGGCTAAAACGCGTTGAAAGTGGGCAAAAAATGGTTTAGAAAGAGGAAAAAAATGGCTTTATGAGGGATAGAGAGGTGCAAAACTGGGTTAGAGATGGACACAATTGGTTTAAAAAGGGTTAGGGAGGTGCAAAACTGGGTTAGAAATGGACACAAATGTTTAAAAAGTTTTAGAGAGGTGCAAAACGGGTAGAAGTGGCCAAAGATCGGTTAAGAAGGGGTAGAGAAGCCTAAAAGTGGGTTAGAGAAGGTTAAAACTGGGCCCAGATTTATTAGAGATGTGCAAAACCAGGTTAGAAAAGGAAAACTATGGCTTGAAACGGGTTGCAATTGGGAAAAAATGGATTAGAAATAGCCAAACTTGGTTTGAAGATTTTTAGAGAAGAGCAAAATTGGGTTAGAAACGGCCAAAAACCGGCTTAACAGTGATGAGAGAAGTGCAAAACCGTGTTAGAAATGGCCAAAAATGGCTTAAAACTGGAAAAGAACTTTGTTAGACAAGGCTAGAAATAGCTAAAAAATGATCAAATGAGTTAGAAGTGAGTAAAAATAGGTTAGCAATGGTCAAAAATAGCTCAAAATGGGTGAGAAATGGGCAAAAGCAGTTTAGAAAAGGAAAAAAAAAAGGCTGAAAATTGGTTATAAAGTGACAAAATCTTTTAGAGAAGGAAAAAAAAATGGCTTAAAACGCGTTGAAAGTGGGCAAAAATGGTTTAGAAAGAGGAAAAAATGGCTTTATGAGGGATAGAGAGGTGCAAAACTGGGTTAGAGATGGACACAATTGGTTATAAAGGGTTAGGGAGGTGCAAAACTGGGTTAGAAATGGACACAAATGGTTTAAAAGGGTTAGAGAGGTGCAAAACGGGTAGAAATGGCCAAAAATGGCTTGAAGGGAGTTAAAAATAGCTCAAAGTGGGTTAGAAATGGCCAAAGATCGGTTAAGAAGGGGTAGAGAAGCCCAAAAAAGGGTTAGAGAAGGTTAAAACTGGGCCCAGATTTATTAGAGATGTGCAAAACCGGGTTAGAAAAGGAAAACTATGGCTTGAAACGGGTTGCAATTGGGAAAAAATGGTTTAGAAATAGCCAAACTTGGTTTGAAGATTTTTAGAGAAGAGCAAAATTGGGTTAGAAACGGACCAAAACCGGCTTAACATGATGAGAGAAGTGCAAAACCGTGTTAGAAATGGCCAAAAATGGCTTAAAACTGGAAAAGTACTTTGTTAGACAAGGTAGAAATAGCTAAAAATGACTTCAAATGAGTTAGAAGTGAGTAAAAATAGGTTAGCAATGGTCAAAAATAGCTCAAAATGGGTGAGAAATGCGGCAAAAGCAGTTTAGAAAAGGAAAAAAAAGGCTGAAAATTGGTTATAAAGTGACAAAATCTTTTAGAGAAGGAAAAAAAAATGGCTAAAAACGCGTTGAAAGTGGGCAAAAATGGTTTAGAAAGAGGAAAAAATGGCTTTATGAGGGATAGAGAGGTGCAAAACTGGGTTAGAGATGGACACAATTGGTTTTAAAAAGGGTTAGGGAGGTGCAAAACTGGGTTTAGAAATGGACACAAATGGTTTAAAAAGGGTTAGAGAGGTGCCAAAAGGGTAGAAATGGCCAAAGATCGGTTAAGAAGGGTAGAGAAGCCTAAAAGTGGGTTAGAGAAGGTTAAAAACTGGCCCAGATTATAGAGGATGTGCAAAACCAGGTTAGAAAAGGAAAACTATGCTTGAAAAGGGTTGAAATGGGAAAAAATGGTATAGGAAATAAGCCAAACTTGGTTTGAAGATTTAGAGAAGAGCAAAAATTGGGTTAGAAA